>NW_024347005.1:0-10068 GCF_902729225.1 Pteropus medius
CTGTGCATTTGCCGCAAGTGAGCCTTTTCTCGGAAGTCTGCGATTCTGGCTCGAAATGGACGTCACCAGAGAGCTTTTTACCAAAGCTACCATATACATATATATGCATATATATATTCATCTATATGCATATATATGTATATGGTGGATTTTCGAAGGAAACCTGCCTGGACCCCTGCTCTACCACAGGAGACAGGCCGCTCCTCGCACCTCCACCTTCCCGCAGTGTGGACACCGGGCGTTCGAGAGCCACAATTCAGCATGATCTCTTTTCATCCCAGAGGCCCCGGGGCTCCTTCCTAAGGCCTCGGCTCCTTCCCGCTTTCCGCGGTGGAAATCAGACTTCAGGACGGAAGCAGACACCTCCCTCGCCCTCACCTTTCTGCCTGGGATGGTCGTGATGGTCCCCGTGGACGCATTCAAAATGAAGAAATGAAAGGCTCAGAGAGCTGATCGCAAAGCTCCTAAGGCACGGAGGCCGAATTCAGACCCCAGCTGTCTGCAGTGGCTCCCAGCTGACCTCTTTCCAGCGGGTGACGGCCCCCATGGACGGAGGGGCCAAAGCATCCCTGGCTACGCTGTCTGTGGGTGGCCGTGAACCCTGCAAGAGGATACAGAGACGAATGAGACGTAGTTTGTACCTCTAGGAGCTCAAAGTGTCAGTGAGTGCTCCTCCAACTTCGCTACCCCAGTACCGCAGATGACCGAGCATCGCCCACAGAGCCCCAAGGCCCCGGGAGGGCTGTGCATTTGCCGCAAGTGAGCCTTTTCTCGGAAGTCTGCGATTCTGGCTCGAAATGGACGTCACCAGAGAGCTTTTTGCCAAAGCTACCATATACATATATATGCATATATATGTTCATCTATATGCATATATATGTATATGGTGGATTTTCGAAGGAAACCTGCGTGGACCCCTGCTCTACCACAGAAGGCAGGCCGCTCCTCGCCCCTCCACCTCCCCGCAGTGTGGACACCGGGCGTTCCAGAGCCACAATTCAGCATGATCTCTTTTCATCCCAGAGGCCCCGGGGCTCCTTCCTGAGGCCTCGGCTCCTTCCCGCTTTCCGCAGTGGAATTCAGACTTCAGGACAGAAGCAGACACCTCCCTCTCCCTCACCTTTCTCCCTGGGATGGTCGTAATGGTCCCCGTGGACGCATTCAAAATGAAGTAATGAAAGGCTCAAAGAGCTGATCGCAAAGCTCCTAAGGCACGGAGGCCGAATTCAGACCCACAGCTGTCTGCAGTGTCTCCCAGCTGACCTCTTTCCAGCGGGTGACGGCCCCATGGACGGAGGGGCCAAAGCATCCCTGGCTACGCTGTCTGTGGGTGGCCGTGAGCCCTGCAAGAGGATACAGAGACGAATGAGACGTAGTTTGTACCTCTAGGAGCTCAAAGTGTCAGTGAGTGCTCCTCCAACTTCGCTACCCCAGTACCCGCAGATGACCGAGCATCGCCCACAGAGCCCCAAGGCCCCGGGAGGGCTGTGCATTTGCCGCAAGTGAGCCTTTTCTCGGAAGTCTGCGATTCTGACTCGAAATGGACGTCACCAGAGAGCTTTTTGCCAAAGCTACCATATACATATATATGCATATATATGTTCATCTATATGCATATATATGTATATGGTGGATTTTCGAAGGAAAACTGCGTGGACCCCTGCTCTACCACAGAAGACAGGCCGCTCCTCGCACCTCCACCTCCCGGCAGTGTGGACACCGGGCGTTCCAGAGCCACAATTCAGCATGATCTCTTTTTCATCCCAGAGGCCCCGGGGCTCCTTCCTAAGGCCTCGGCTCCTTCCCGCTTTCCGCAGTGGAAATCAGACTTCAGGAGGGAAGCAGACACCTCCCTCGCCCTCCCCTTTCTGCCTGGGATGGTCGTGATGGTCCCCGTGGACGCATTCAAAATGAGAAATGAAAGGCTCAGAGAGCTGATCGCAAAGCTCCTAAGGCACGGAGGCCGAATTCAGACCCACAGCTGTCTGCAGTGTCTCCCAGCTGACCTCTTTCCAGCGGGTGACGGCCCCCATGGACGGAGGGGCCAAGCATCCCTGGCTACGCTGTCTGTGGGTGGCCGTGAACCCTGCAAGAGGATACAGAGACGAATGAGACGTAGTTTGTACCTCTAGGAGCTCAAAGTGTCAGTGAGTGCTCCTCCAACTTCGGTACCCCAGTCCCCGCAGATGACCGAGCATCGCCCACAGAGCCCCAAGGCCCGGGAGGGCTGTGCATTTGCCGCAAGTGAGCCTTTTCTCGGAAGTCTGCGATTCTGGCTCAAAATGGACGTCACCAGAGAGCTTTTTGCCAAAGCTACCATATACATATATATGCATATATATATTCATCTATATGCATATATATGTATAAGGTGGATTTTCGAAGGAAACCTGCGTGGACACCTGGTCTACCACAGAAGACAGGCCGCTCCTAGCACCTCCACCTCCCCGCAGTGTGGACACCGGGCGTTCCAGAGCCACAATTCAGCATGATCTCTTTTCATCCCAGAGACCCCGGGGCTCCTTCCTCAGGCCTCGGCTCCTTCCGCTTTCCGCAGTGGAAATCAGACTTCAGGACGGAAGCAGACACCTCCCTCTCTCTCACCTTTCTGCCTGGGATGGTCGTAATGGTCCCCGGGGACGCATTCAAAAGGAAGAAATGAAAGGCTCAAAGAGCTGATCGCAAAGCTCCTAAGGCACGGAGGCCGAATTCAGACCCACAGCTGTCTGCAGTGTCTCCCAGCTGACCTCTTTGCAGCGGGCGGCCCCCATGGGCCGAGGCCAAAGCATCCCTGGCTACGCTTGTCTTTGTGGGCGGCCGTGGAACCCTGCTGAAGACCTGAAGACAGATGAGGGCAGCTAGTTTGTACCTCTAGGAGCTCAAAGTGTCAGTGAGTGCTCCTCCAACTTCGGTACCCCAGTACCCGCGGATGACCGAGCATCGCCCACAGAGCCCCAAGGCCCCGGGAGGGCTGTGCATTTGCCGCAAGTGAGCCTTTTCTCGGAGGTCTGCGATTCTGGCTCGAAATGGACGTCACCAGAGAGCTTTTTGCCAAAGCTACCATATACATATATATGCATATATATGTTCATCTATATGCATATATATGTATATGGTGGATTTTCGAGGAAACCTGCCTGGACCCCTGCTCTACCACAGAAGACAGGCCGCTCCTCGCACCTCCACCTCCCCGCAGTGTGGACACCGGGCGTTCCAGAGCCACAATTCAGCATGATCTCTTTTCATCCCAGAGGCCCCGGGCTCCTTCCTAAGGCCTCGGCTCCTTCCCGCTTTCCGCAGTGGAAATCAGACTTCAGGACGGAAGCAGACACCTCCCTCGCCCTCACCTTTCTGCCTGGGATGGTCGTGATGGTCCCCGTGGACGCATTCGAAATGAAGAAATGAAAGGCTCAGAGAGCTGATCGCAAAGCTCCTAAGGCACGGAGGCCGAATTCAGACCCACAGCTGTCTGCAGTGTCTCCCAGTGGACCTCTTTCCAGCGGGTAACGGCCCCCATGGACGGAGGGGCCAAAGCATCCCTGGCTACGCTGTCTGTGGGTGGCCGTGAACCCTGCAAGAGGATACAGAGACTAATGAGACGTAGTTTGTACCTCTAGGAGCTCAAAGTGTCATTGAGTGCTCCTCCAACTTCGCTACCCCAGTACCCGCAGATGACCGAGCATCGCCCACAGAGCCCCAAGGCCCCGGGAGGGCTGTGCATTTGCCGCAAGTGAGCCTTTTCTCGGAAGTCTGCGATTCTGGCTCGAAATGGACGTCACCAGAGAGTTTTTTGCCAAAGCTACCATAAACATATATATGCATATATATGTTCATCTATATGCATATATATGTATATGGTGGATTTTCGAAGGAAACCTGCGTGGACCCTGCTCTACCACAGAAGACAGGCAGCTCCTCGCACCTCCACCTCCCCGCAGTGTGGACACCGGGCGTTCCAGAGCCACAATTCAGCATGATCTCTTTTCATCCCAGAGGCCCCGGGGCTCCTTCCTAAGACCTCGGCTCCTTCCCGCTTTCCGCAGTGGAAATCAGACTTCAGGACGGAAGCAGACACCTCCCTCGCCCTCACCTTTCTGCCTGGGATGTTCGTGATGGTCCCCGTGGACGCATTCAAAATGAAGAAATGAAAGGCTCAGAGAGCTGATCGCAAAGCTCCTAAGGCACGGAGGCCGAATTCAGACCCACAGCTGTCTGCAGTGTCTCCCAGCTGACCTCTTTCCAGCGGGTGACGGCCCCCATGGACGGAGGGGCCAAAGCATCCCTGGCTGCGCTGTCTGTGGGTGGCCGTGAACCCTGCAAGAGGATACAGAGACGAATGAGACGTAGTTTGTACCTCTAGGAGCTCAAAGTGTCAGTGAGTGCTCCTCCAACTTCGCAACCCCAGTACCCGCAGATGACCGAGCATCGCCCACAGAGCCCCAAGGCCCCGGGAGGGCTGTGCATTTGCCGCAAGTGAGCCTTTTCTGGGAAGTCTGCGATTCTGGCTCGAAATGGACGTCACCAGAGAGCTTTTTGCCAAAGCTACCATATACATATATATGCATATATATGTTCATCTATATGCATATATATGTATATGGTGGATTTTCGAAGGAAACCTGCCTGGACCCCTGCTCTACCACAGAAGACAGGCCGCTCCTCGCACCTCCACCTCCCCGCAGTGTGGACACGGGGCGTTCCAGAGCCACAATTCAGCATGATCTCTTTTCATCCCAGAGGCCCCGGGGCTCCTTCCTAAGGCCTCGGCTCCTTCCCGCATTTCCGCAGTGGAAATCAGACTTCAGGACGGAAGCAGACACCTCCCTCTCTCTCACCTTTCTGCCTGGGATGGTCGTAATGGTCCCCGTGGACGCATTCAAAATGAAGAAATGAAAGGCTCAAAGAGCTGATCGCAAAGCTCCTAAGGCACGGAGGCCGAATTCAGACTCACAGGTGTCTGCAGTGTCTCCCATCTGAACTCTTTCCAGCGGGTGACGGCCGCCATGGACGCAGGGGCCAAAGCATCCCTGGGTACGCTGTCTGTGGGTGGCCCTGAACCCTGCAAGAGCATACAGAGACGAATGAGACGTGGTTTGTACCTCTAGGAGCTCAAAGTGTCAGTGAGTGCTCCTCCAACTTCTGTACCCCAGTACCCGCAGATGACCGAGCAACGCCCACAGAGCCCCAAGGCCCCGGGAGGGCTGTGCATTTGCCGCAAGTGAGCCTTTTCTCGGAAGTCTGCGATTCTGGCTCGAAATGGACGTCACCAGAGAGCTTTTTGCCAAAGTTACCATATACATATATATGCATATATATGTTCATCTATATGCATATATATGTATATGGTGGATTTTCGAAGGAAACCTGCGTGGACCCTTGCTCTACCACAGAAGACAGGCCGCTCCTCGCACCTCCACCTCCCCGCAGTGTGGACACCGGGCGTTCCACAGCCACAATTCAGCATGATCTCTTTTCATCCCACAGGCCCCGCCCTTCCTAAGGCCTCGGCTCCTTCCCGCTTCTCCGCAGGGAAACTGTGACTCCCAGGATCGAAGCAGACACCTCCCTCTCTCCTCACCTTCTGCCTGGGATGGTCGTGATGGTCCCCGTGGACGCATTCAAAATGAAGAAATGAAAGGCTCAGAGAGCTGATCGCAAAGCTCCGAAGGCACGGAGGCCGAATTCAGACCCACAGCTGTCTGCAGTGCCTCCCAACTGAAGTCTTCCCACCGGGTGACGGCCGCCATGGACGGAGGGGCCAAAGCATCGCTGGGTATGCTGTCTGTGGGTGGCCCTGAACCCTGCAAGAGGATACAGAGACGAATGAGATGTAGTTTGTACCTCTAGGAGCTCAAAGTGTCAGTGAGTGCTCCTCCAACTTCGGTACCCCAGTACAAGCAGATGACCGAGCATCGCCCACAGAGCCCAAGGCCCCGGGAGCGCTGTGCATTGGCCGCAAGTGAGCCTTTTCTCGGAAGTCTGTGATTCTGGCTCAAAATGCCCGTCTGTAGAGTGCTTTTTGCCAGAGCTCCCCTAGATATATCTATATCTATATCTTTATGTGTATCTATAGATATCTCTATATCTATCTATCTATCCATCTATCTATCTAACTATCTATCTATCTATCTATCTATCTATCTATCTATCTATCTATCTATGTATCTATGGATTTCTCTCTTTCTATATATATATTTATATATATATGGTGATTTTTATAACAAAAGGCTGTGTTTTCCTTAGACATTTGAGATCAGACAGGCTGCTCCTAGCACCTCCACCTCCCCTCAGAGTGGACACCGGGCGTTCCAGAGCCACAATTCAGCATGATCTCTTTTCATCCCAGAGGCCCCGGGGCTCCTTCCTAAGGCCTCGGCTCCTTCCCGCTTTCCGCAGTGGAAATCAGACTTCAGGACGGAAGCAGACACCCCCCTCGCCCTCACCTTTCTGCCTGGGATGGTCGCGATGGTCCCCGTGGACGCATTCAAAATGAAGAAATGAAAGGCTCAGAGAGCTGATCGCAAAGCTCCTAAGGCACGGAGGTCGAATTCAGACCCACAGCTGTCTGCGGTGTCTCCCAGCTGACCTCTTTCCAGCGGGTGACGGCCCCCATGGACGGAGGGCCCAAAGCATCCCTGCCTACGCTGTCTGTGGGTGGCCGTGAACCCTGCAAGAGGATACAGAGACGAATGAGACGTAGTTTGTACCTCTAGGAGCTCAAAGTGTCAGTGAGTGCTCCTCCAACTTCGCTACCCCAGTACCCGCAGATGACCGAGCATCGCCCACAGAGCCCCAAGGCCCCCGGGAGGGCTGTGCATTTGCCGCAAGTGAGCCTTTTCTCGGAAGTCTGCGATTCTGGCTCGAAATGGACGTCACCAGAGAGCTTTTTGCCAAAGCTACCATATACATATATATGCATATATATGTTCATCTATATGCATATATATGTATATGGTGGATTTTCGAAGGAAACCTGCGTGGACCCCTGCTCTACACAGAAGACAGGCCGCTCCTCGCACCTCCACCTCCCCGCAGTGTGGACACCGGGCGTTCCAGAGCCACAATTCAGCGTGATCTCTTTTCATCCCAGAGGCCCCGGGGCTCCTTCCTAAGGCCTCGGCTCCTTCCCGCTTTCCGCAGTGGAAATCAGACTTCAGGACGGAAGCAGACACCTCCCTCTCCCTCACCTTTCTGCCTGAGATGGTCGTGATGGTCCCCGTGGACGCATTCAAAATGAAGAAATGAAAGGCTCAGAGAGCTGATCGCAAACCTCCTAAGGCACGGAGGCCGAATTCAGACCCACAGCTGTTTGCAGTGTCTCCCAACTCACCTCTTTCCAGCGGGTGACGGCCGCCATGGACGGAGGGGCCAAAGCATCCCTGGGTACGCTGTCTGTGGGTGGCCCTGAACCCTGCAAGAGGATACAGAGACGAATGAGACGTAGTTTGTCCCTCTAGGAGCTCAAAGAGTCAGTGAGTGCTCCTCCAACTTCGGTACCCCAGTACCCGCAGATGACCGAGCATCGCCCACAGAGCCCCAAGGCCCCGGGAGGGCTGTGCATTTGCCGCAAGTGAGCCTTTTCGGAAGTCTGCGATTCTGGCTCAAAATGGACGTCACCAGAGAGCTTTTTGCCAAAGCTACCATATACATATATATGCATATATATGTTCATCTATATGCATATATATGTATATGGTGGATTTTCGAAGGAAACCTGCCTGGACCCCTGCTCTACCACAGAAGACAGGCCGCTCCTCGCATCTCCACCTCCCCGCAGTGTGGACACCGGGCGTTCCAGAGCCACAATTCAGCATGATCTCTTTTCATCCCACAGGCCCCGGGGCTCCTTCCTAAGGCCTCGGCTCCTTCCCGCTTTCCGCAGTGGAAATCAGACTTCAGGACGGAAGCAGACACCTCCCTCTCCCTTACCTTTCTGCCTGGGATGGTCGTAATGGTCCCCGTGGACGCATTCAAAATGAAGAAATGAAAGGCTCAAAGAGCTGATCGCAAAGCTCCTAAGGCACGGAGGCCGAATTCAGACCCACAGCTGTCTGCAGTGTCTCCTAGCTGACCTCTTTCCAGCGGGTGACGGCCCCCATGGACGGAGGGGCCAAAGCATCCCTGGCTACGCTGTCTGTGGGTGGCCGTGAACCCTGCAAGAGGATACAGAGACGAATGAGACGTACTTTGTACCTCTAGGAGCTCAAATTGTCAGTGAGTGCTCCTCCAACTTCGGTAGCCCAGTACAAGCAGATGACCGAGCATCGCCCACAGAGCCCAAGGCCCCGGGAGCGCTGTGCATTGGCCGCAAGTGAGCCTTTTCTCGGAAGTCTGCGATTCTGGCTCAAAATGCACGGCTGTAGAGTGCTTTTTGCCAGAGCTCCCCTAGATATATCTATATCTATATCTTTACCTGTATCTATAGATATCTCTATATCTATCTATCTATCCATCTATCTATCTAACTATCTATCTATCTATCTATGTATCTATGGATTTCTCTCTCTCTTTCTATATATATATTTATATATATATGGTGATTTTTATAACAAAGGGCTGTGTTTTCCTTAGACTTTTGAGATCAGACAGGCCGCTCCTAGCACCTCCACCTCCCTGCAGTGTGGACACCGGGCGTTCCAGAGCCACAATTCAGCATGATCTCTTTTCATCCCAGAGGCCCCGGGGCTCCTTCCTAAGGCCTCGGCTCCTTCCCGCTTTCCGCAGTGGAAATCAGACTTCAGGACGGAAGCAGACACCTCCCTCGCCTCACCTTTCTGCCTGGGATGGTCGTGATGGTCCCCGTGGACGCATTCAAAATGAAGAAATGAAAGGCTCAGAGAGCTGATCGCAAAGCTCCTAAGGCACGGAGGCCGAATTCAGACCCACAGCTGTCTGCAGTGTCTCCCAGCTGACCTCTTTCCAGCGGGTGACGGCCCCCATGGACGGAGGGGCAAAGCATCCCTGGCTACGCTGTCTGTGGGTGGCCGTGAACCCTGCAAGAGGATACAGAGACGAATGAGACGTAGTTTGTACCTCTAGGAGCTCAAAGTGTCAGTGAGTGCTCCTCCAACTTCGGTACCCCTGTCTCCGCAGAAGACCGAGCATCGCCCACAGAGCCCCAAGGCTCCGGGAGGGCTGTGCATTTGCCGCAAGTGAGCCTTTTCTCGGAAGTCTGCGATTCTGGCTCGAAATGGGCGTCACCAGAGAGCTTTTTGCCAAAGCTACCATATACATATATATGCATATATATGTTCATCTATATGCATATATATGTATATGGTGGATTTTCGAAGGAAACCTGCGTGGACACCTGGTCTACCACAGAAGACAGGCAGCTCCTAGCACCTCCACCTCCCCGCAGTGTGGACACTGGGCGTTCCAGAGCCACAATTCAGCATGATCTCTTTTCATCCCAGAGGCCCCGGGGCTCCTTCCTAAGGCCTCGGCTCCTTCCCGCTTTCCGCAGTGGAAATCAGACTTCAGGACGGAAGCAGACACCTCCCTCGCCCTCACCTTTCTGCCTGGGATGGTCGTGATGGTCCCCGTGGGCGCATTCAAAATGAAGAAATGAAAGGCTCAGAGAGCTGATCGCAAAGCTCCTAAGGCACGGAGGCCGAATTCAGACCCACAGCTGTCTGCGGTGTCTCCCAGCTGACCTCTTTCCAGCGGGTGACGGCCCCCATGGACGGAGGGCCCAAAGCATCCCTGGCTAAGCTGTCTGTGGGTGGCCGTGAACCCTGCAAGAGGATACAGAGACGAATGAGACGTAGTTTGTACCTCTAGGAGCTCAAAGTGTCAGTGAGTGCTCCTCCAACTTCGCTACCCCAGTACCCGCAGATGACCGAGCATCGCCCACAGAGCCCAAAGGCCCCGGGAGGGCTGTGCATTTGCCGCAAGTGAGCCTTTTCTCGGAAGTCTGCGATTCTGGCTCGAAATGGACGTCACCAGAGAGCTTTTTGCCAAAGCTACCATATACATATATATGCATATATATGTTCATCTATATGCATATATATGTATATGGTGGATTTTCGAAGGAAACCTGCCTGGACCCCTGCTCTACCACAG
>NW_024347006.1:0-1267 GCF_902729225.1 Pteropus medius
TTGTTTGGTTCTGGGACTATGTAAATAACTTTTTAAGCAGTTGTCAACAACTTCAGATAGGAAATTTTATATAATATAGATTTGCAACCTCTCTGGCAACTGGGTCAGAAGTCTCATGTGATCATGATAGCTGACACTTCTGTAAACTATGTGCTAAGCACTACAGCTCTAGGTGCCATATTTTCTCCCCTAGGAAGTAGTTACTGGTAGTATCCTCGTTTTACAGATCAGGAACTCAAGGCACAGAGAAGTAAAGCAGCTTGTGAAGGAACTGGGATTTGAACCCAGGCTGTCTGGCTCCAGCTTCCATGTTCTTAATCATGTTCTCATTCTACTCTATATGGCAGCAATGGTCTAGAGCTGAGTAATGGGTGCTCTCTCTGGATGGGAATGTACTCTCCAGTTCTCTATGGTCTCCACCACTGGCCTATTGCACTCACAGGGTCCCATCTTCCAGGCTCCCATAAGCATGTGAGTTTAGGACCCCTGATCTCCCATTTTTTCTATTGCTAGCACAGACCTCTTTTTTGACCACCAGATCAATGCCCTTAACTGGACAGCCTCTGTCCTCCACCCCTGAGCCCCACAGGATGTCCCATAGGTGCTCAAATCCAGCAAAACATACTATCTTCTGTCCTACAGCATTCTTCATCTCAGCAAATGGCTCCACATTCACCCACTGATTCACTCAGCAACTGGTTCCACCATTCACCCAGTGTACACGCCAGAAACTGGGGGTATCCTCGACTCTTCCCTCACCTTCGCCACCCACAACTGATCAGTCACCAAGGCCTGCTGAGCATCGTCATTGATCTCCAGAATCTTCCCTCTTCTCCCATTCAACCGCCATGTAGATAGCTTCATTGTCATGTCAGTTTGCCACCAGATATTGTTGGCTTTTATTATCATCATCATTATCATTATTATTATCATCATTACATAGCATCTTTGACCTCAGTTTTTCTATCTGTAAAGTGAGGACAAGAGACCCACAGGCAAGGCATTGAGTACAATGCGAGATCCCAGCTGACAACCTGTGGAGCAGATAAACCATCTCAGCTGAGCGTGGCCGAAATTGCTGACACACAGAGTCCTGGGCAAATAAATAATTGTTATTTAATCTACATAACTAAATCAGCACCCCAGCTGATTCCAATGTGCACCAGAGCTGCAAACCACTCTGCTAGAGATTAGACCACTGAGGGGCGGAGGTGTCCAGAGCAGCTGTGCCCCTCCTTACAGCACCCTCCCTCAGCCCGGGCTCTAG
>NW_024347007.1:0-27539 GCF_902729225.1 Pteropus medius
TCTCTGACATTTAACACTGTGATCTTTGCTGCTTCGTTCTCTGGTCCTCATTATATTACCCTGGTTAATAACTCCTCTCTTGCAGTAGTCTTGAGAAAATGTAAAAGAATATATAAAGGATCTGGTATATACTCATCATCTAAATCCTGCCTTTTATTACTTTAAACAGTTCAATCCCTGTCTATATCATTTCTCAGCTGCTTTGTAATATTTTTCTATTAAAGAGTAAATGCAATTAAGATATATATTTAGAGAGTTGGTGGCCCCTTGCTCAGAGAGGCGTGAGCATGTTCTGTCTGGTGTTCAGATTTGCAGATCTAAATCTGTGATTTCAGAGTCAGGTAAAATTAGTCATGAGATAGAGCTATTAACTGTAATAACACTTTAGTTATTATAGGGAATAACTATAATATCAATTTACATGGGAAAGGTAACTAGCATCATAAAGTACAGTAATACACTCAGTGAGCTTCTTACTGTTAAGCCTAATGTTACATTAGTGTTCAGAAATTGTACCAGTTAATATACATTTAAGCCAGGATATCAGATAGTTATTATTTTGTTATGTTACTTTATTTTTAAATAAATATATTCTTTATTCACTTAAATTGCACCTTGTTTCAAAAATTATGGACAGAAAAATGTATTCAAAAAAAAGAAAGAAAACAAAAATGAAGGAAATAAAATGAAGCCAAGACAGAGGATAGAAAATGTAGTAGGACCCACAAACTTGGTTCCAAAGCTCAAAGAAAACAGTTACTTATGTAATCCATAGTGGATAAACCAAGTCAGTTATTTCAGAGAATTGTTCTTGGTAGTCAAACTGAAGGGTGCTGTATGTCCCATAAACAATAAATGCCTTGATTCTATTCTCTTAGCTTTTTACAAGAAGACATAAAGTATTTAAAAGTCCGGTTATCCTATTTGGGGCAAGAGTAAATATATATCAAACATTTCTTGCTTGTTTCTTTAATTTCTAACTGATATAAATCAACGTCATGTATTAGCACATAATTTCTATCACACAAATGCTTTGATTTGGTAAACCTATTCTAAGAGTGCATTCTTTCTGATTATACCATTCTTGTGAGAAATTCTTGTCTTTACTTGATTTTACAGATGATTAAAGACAACCCTGACTGCTTCCTGTCACTGTACCCACAATTCTTTAGTTCCAACAGTGAATATCATCAACTTATTTTGATACTAGAGGTTTCACTATAGTAACTTTTTCTAATCCTGTTTTGCAAGCTGTAGAATAATCCTACTGCCTATTTTAAAGATAAAGAAGCTAAATCAAAGTATTTAAGAATTCTGATGAATATTACAAAGCTTCAGGATTCAAACCAGTACTTTTTGTTTGATGCTACATTTATATATTTATACTTGTCTTTCCTTTCTTAGTCACCTTTCTATTATATTAGACAAATCATCTGATTTTACTACTTCCTTTCCTAGATCAACATACTAAACTCTCTAGTTTTATAAGTGTTTGAAAACTCTCGTTGTAAAAGACACAAGCTACTGTCCTCATTATTCTTTCTGTGAACTACTCTGGTTGTGTGGGGACCAGTCTACAGGCCTTTGCTTCAATGAACATTTATTGAGTTTTTTCCGTATGCAAATCATGAACTTCAGAACCAGAAGGATCTAACAAGGAAAACAATTTCAACCTAATCATCATTTATCTATGATTATGGGACACTCATTCTGTGCTTGGAACTGCCTTGCCTGCACTTAATCTTCAGGACAACCCTATGAGCAAGGGAATGTTATTACTTCCCTTTTAAAAACAAGGCACCGGAGGCATAAAAAGGTAAGTCACATGCCCAAGTTGGCATACTTGTTCAACAATAGAACCAGTATAAACACCCGAGGACCAGAGAGAAATTATCATAACCACAAAAGATTCCTCCCTTCACAAAAGAGAATTGTCCTCTGGAAAGAGCCCCCACTCTAACTATAGGAAATTGGTAGCTAAATTCAAGAGACAAAAAAATTTCCCAAATAAAAATGTTATTTTTTTTTCACAATCTCCTTGACACTTGGTCTTGGAGTGTGATGAAAGACACACAAAATATTAGAATTGAAAGAAACCTTTTAAATAACCTATTCTAAGCCATGCTTTTGTAGGGGCAAGCTTAGGCTTAAGTACCATGAGCATGGTCAGACAACCAGCCTCATGATTTCATGTAGAGGGCTAGCCACACTCCAGTGGTGTCCATCTGTCCATGGGGCACAGATGGGTCCATCTTCATCTCCTCTAATATCTGGTCGCAGCGCAATCTCTCCTTTCTGAGGATTTTTCTTCAACTCTTCTCCATTAGATGTAGCCTTCTGGGTCTTATAGATTTATGGCCATCTATTTTATATATACAAATTTCTCAATTAGCTTTCAGAGCTTTTATTGGATTTCCATTATAGTGATAATTTAAGTAGAATTACAATTCTAGTTTTTAAAAAAATCCCTCAGAACTTTAAAAACATTTCTCCAATGTCTTCTAAGACCTAGTACTGATAAGAAGTGTGATGCTAGCAGGATGTTCATTCCTTTGTCTTAAAATAACTTCTGCCCTCTGGCCCCTGTCCTAAGAGCATTTTAAGATTTTCTCTTTATACTTGTCTGAATGTGTTCCCTGTATGTTTTTCATTTGTCCTCTTTGCACTTTGTGGACACTTTTAATTGGAAGCCTTAGACCTTTCTTTAACCCAGAAGGAACTTTCTGAACAATTGCTTTTGTTTTCTTCCTTTTACTCTCTGATTGCTCTTTCTGGGATTTAGAATTTCTCTCAAGCTCTATTCATGAGAATAGCTCTTACTGCTCTAATCACCTCCATTGTGTGTATTTGGTATTGTATTTTTCTCCACTGTATTTTTTAGTCAATTTAATCCCATGTGACTTTTTTTTTTTCAGATATGCTTTTGAAGTCATTTCAATGGAACTTCAGATAAGATAAATAAAACTACGTGCTCAGTTATGTTAACAGGGCTGATCTTCAGATGTAGATACCAATTCAACCATTCCAACTGGGAAAGTGTTGAAATGCTTAAATAGTAGTTGGGATATATTTATTACTCTGAGCTCCCAGGCAGCCCCTTGTGACCTTATCTCTGGCTCCTCTTCCCCAGACTCCAAAGATTCCTCGTGATCAATTCAACTGAAATATGAATGCAAGGCAAAGGCGATAACTTGCAGGGCCTGCTCTGTCTCTCAGAAAAGCGTCCATTCTGATTGGTCATTGCTCACATTTTGGTACATTGGTTTTTGTTTTGTTTTGTTTTGTTTTATTTTAGTGCTTGAAATATCAACCCTTAAAATAACTCAGAAATCAAGCGTTCATTTTCTGATGAGAAATTATCAACAAATGTATATTTGGTCATGAAAGCTTAAATAGGGGAAACAAGAATGTATTCAAAACTACTAAATAATTATTTATTATTTATTTCTTAAGAAATTAAAGAGATTGCTCAAAGTGTATGGATAAATGGTGGGAAGTATTCCCCAAGTATTTCAGAAAAAGTATGAAAAATGGGACTCTAGTCACCGGATTGGTCTTCCCTTGGGAATAATTGGCACTCTTGGCCCATTGAATATGCCACTAATTTTTGAACAGTCTGCACTGGTGCTTCACAGACGTAAAATGGCTTCACTACGTTATGTACTAGTGCATGTAGACTTCTCTCTTGACTCTCCTGTTCCAATGTTTTAAAACACCATGGGCAGATTACATAGTTAGCTACGAAGTTTCTGGGATTGGAAATCCCATATCAAAGTGAATTCTAACTCAGACGAAAACTTTAAAGTTAAATCCAGTTTAGCACTTTTATCTTTCCTATTCCAGTCAAAGCTATCCAAGCCTAGGTTTTAGGGTAGGGTCCTACAGTGGGTTGGGAGATACGTCTGCTTTTACAGTTCATTTCCCTCTCTTGTAACGCCACTCACCCTCTATAGTAGAACAGAAATGGAATATGGAGAATATCAATAGTGGGACAAAAGATTTCTCATGCCTTGTGGTATCATAGTCCATTTTGCACAATGACCTGAATGTGGCAGCCACCAAAATATAGACGCTGTTAAGAGTTACATGTGTGACTCTCATGGGTGACTAATTTTGGGATAGCCTACCCACTGCCTAGTTCTCTAATGTGGGTGAAATATTGCAGTTCACCTCTTTCAATCTCTCTTTACAGTCTATGAGTAGGAAGCTTACAGGCTTTTGCTCCTGGAGTCCCATTGTCCAGGGGACCACTCCACTGATGAAGATATTGGTGAGATGATTCAAGTTTGAGTCCCTCTTTAGATCTGCTTATTCAATCGTCTTACAGACCTGCCCTGTGTTGATGTTGAACAGAGGCAAGTAGAACTGTGGAGAAATGGCTGGGAGGAGAACTGGGCCAGCAGGAGGAGAAGCCTATGCTGTCACTATTTCAAGTGCAAAGAGTCATTAGTTTCATGTGGGCTAATACACACATGGAAGCCAGTTAGGCTTGGCCTTTCTGGCCAGCCTTCCATTTGAGAGTACACAAAATGGCTGTGACACATCACATAGGACTTGAGGAAGATGTTGAAAAAGTCGATACAGTGCTGAGCACTAGATTAGGAACTGGGCACGAAAATGCCTCCTGCAGAGATGCCTGAAGAACACAAATAAGCGCTTCATGACAGGGTCATTATAGGAAGGCTCATTACACAGATGATGTAGGCATGACCACCAAGTGAAGGTTACAAGGAGACCAATTTTGGTATCAAATGATTATACTTCTTTTCTTCTACTCTCTCCTTCTCCCACTGAAATAGAGCAGAAAGCAGAGTGAGATAAGGAATGAAAAACCAAAACATGCTCTTTCCCTATAACCAGGCTTTTTAAGCTTAGTTTGCGCTAGCCCTGGGTACAATTAGATATAGACTGTAGTTCTCAAATGGAGCAGAACATAGTGAAAATCTTTAACACTCAGAGTGACTAGGCAGCTCTGAGGTCTGCCTGCGATCTCATGAAGGAATAACAAAGGAAGATTTGCCCATGTGGCAACTGTGTTTGGAGAAAAATTAATTTTGTGTTGTTTCTCACCACAAAAAAATATTCCATAAATAGTTAACATACATTTCTAAAAAATACTTATTAAACACAATCTAATTATGTGAGAACTAAAATAAGGACCGGCTCAGTTATGCAATCACTTGAAAATTTACTTAGACTGTTAGTTAAATATATTGACTGTGTATTATCATTACTATCTCCTGTGCATTTACAGTTTAACACTTTGACTCTGCTTTGTGTTCAGGTGCTTCTTGCCTCTCATGCTGAAAGACAAGAGTACAAAACACTTCTCACCCCTTTCTCTCATTAACAAACATCTGAGTTTGTCCACTAGAAGGACTACAGAGATCATTAAGGCATTTTTCCACAAAGTCTGTCAGTCTGTCCTAACGAGTCCTATCTCACACTCCCATACACTTGGGAGGAGATTTACTTAATAGGCTGTTATTTTAGAAATGTTTTACAGAAGGTAAAATTTGCAAGCTAAAGGTTAAGTGTAGATATCAAACTGAAAAATTTAGATGATGCAAGATAATAAAGTTTTGCCTCACAAGCCGTCCTTGGTGTTAGAATCACAGATCCTTGAGAGACATGATTGCTGCCTAATTTTGATCTTTAACTGTTGCAAATCCATTTACTCAAGATGATCTTATGAGCAAGATAGGAAGCGTCATATGTGTGCAAGAATTTTAGAGGCCTTAGGAAGAGTCTCCAATTTATATTTCAGCATGGGGCTAGAAATTCTTTATTGACTATCCTCAAATATGAAAGTAAAAAATAACTTAGATTTCTGTGAAGTTTTCATAGGTAGCAAAAAAGGTAGAAAAATGCAGGACAATCCGTTTCATAACATACATTTGATATTAATTTCTCTATGTGGTTGATTTCTTGAATATCAACTTCTATTGAATCATGTCAGGTTATTATCATTCATTACTGCTTCACTGTCTCTAATGTTTGGAGTTCATCAGATGCTGCTCTAGTTTGTTTTGACAGATATAAAATTGTTACTCACATGCAATATATCACCTTGGCTATTAAATATACAAGTGGGTCAGGACTGTAGTTCTTAGAAATTTGGGTTTCAGAAATAATAAAAAATTATTATTATAATAAATTATAATAAAAATTAAAATTATAAGAAAAATTTGGGCAATCAATAAATAAAAATCAAATTTTTACTTTACCAGTGAAGAACAATATTTCATAAGAAAAGCTTGCTTTAAAATAGAAAGTATAGGAAAGCTATTATTTAACAAAAAAGGACAATCTTGTAAAGTGAATAAATCTTCTATTATGAACCACTTGTTTCATCATTCTTATTTTTCTTATTTTTCTGACTAGCGAAAAGTTTGCCACAGTCCAGTTTCTGAGACTGATATTTCCACACAGCTGAGTTAAAATCTGAAGACAACAATGAAATGAATAAATACCAATAAATAACTTTAGAAACGTGTTTCTTTCTGTGTAGGTTCTGTGTACCTGCTAGGACCTGGCCTTCACCTGAGGTCTCTGCTTCCCAGCAGGCAGAGTGACAAGGTGGCCATGCATCCCCCTTGTTCCTCTTCATGACGTTAGAGCATTCTCTCTCCTTCTTCCTTAAATTCCCTAATATCATCAGATTGTGTCAATCAGGCCTCTCTTCAATACAGTTAAACATTGACCACAGGGTCCTTCCTCCATCTTTTACCTTAATTTTAATACTCATCACTCTGTTATTACCTCTACTACTACTCTCAATATGTACAATATGTAAAATGTAAACTTTTGCTATGAGTGCTTTAGAAGTATCAGTTCCTTAAGTCATCATAATAACTCCCTGAAGTAAGTAGTATTATTATACCCCTCTCACAGCTGACAATTCTGAGTCCTTGGGAGGTTAATAAGTTGGGAGAACCTGGGTTGAACCCCAGGCAGACCGTCTCGAGTCCATGTTCTTGAGCACGTGCTAGGCTGCCTCACAGGTTCTAGATGTCCTGTCCTTTGAGGATATCACCTCCCACCCTAGTCTAGTCTCTCATTCACATGGTCATAACCTAGGACTTGCAGTTAGCAGGGCTATAATCTCTTATCTGAAACTCTGGTCCTTCTGGAAATCAGAACTTTTTAAAAATTTTAAAAGACTCACCCATTATATATTTTGAATATATCAATGAAGTGTGTGAAGCACTTGTAATCGACACATGGCTATCTCTGTATCAAAGTACCAATGTTCAGACAGTGGTAAGAAGTAACGCTAGAAATGTCCTCATGTCAGATTTTGTCACCAAATTTATTAGGACACAAGCTTCCAGTGTTATAGCATTTGGAATTTCAGAATTTGGATTTAACTAAAACCTAAAATCTCTCCATTTTGTGTATTTGGTCACCTTGCAGGCTCGCTTGCTCTAGAAAGCCAACTACAAGTAACTTTTAAACTCTCACTTGCTGGATGTTGTAACTCTCCTCCTCACCAGGCTTAAATGCCAACACCAGTCATTCTAATCACTCCTTAGAAATAAAGTTGATTGGAAGAAAAGATCAGTCACTTGTAATTTTTTCTGTTAATAATTACCATATTCTGTCTGTCTATTTATCTATAATCTATTATCTTCCCTATACTATACTATCTTACCAATTTTTACATAGTAACTCAGTTTTAACTGTTTATTCGGTCCTTTTCCTATCTATACTCACAAAATTCTATATGGTAGATAACAGTACTCCCATATTAAAAATGAGTAATCTGAAGCTGGGGGAAGTCAGTAAGTTGTCCAAGATCACAGGACCAAGATTTATCCTCAGAGCTTTCAGAGTGGAACTCCTGTGCGATGATTCTCTAGAGACATTGCCTTTCTCTCTTAGAAGATGGGCTCTCTCTACAGCTTATACCCAACATATGTACGGACACTCTTTATCACTTTTCAAGAGATAACATAAAGAGTAGAAAAAAACACAAATGGAAGGTGGGAGAATGACTTCATATCTCCCATTGCTCCTGATACAGGAAATAATTAATATTAGAGAAGAAGAGTTGGAGGATCTTAAAGATCTGCTGCAAATATTTATATTAAAAATACTTAACATTAAGATATAATTCCTAAGATACTTTAATCACTTTAAGATGTAATCTCTAAAATATACCAATGAAGCTACAGTTTTCTTTCGTTAGATAAGAAAAAATATCTCAGATATATACGCTCAAAGATATTCTGTGAAAATGAAATGAGACACATGGATAGACCTAACTTCAATGCTCTGATGAGAACAGAGATGTGTATTGGTAATAGCAATTTTAATGAATTTATATTATCACGAATATTAAAACGATAGAAATAAATTACAAAGTAAATTACCTCATGCATATACACTGTACATTACACATAAAGTTAGAGTGGTAAAGGGATATTGAAGTATGTATATATATATATAGGAGTCATAATTACATATACCGTTTTACAATCGGGGCTAGAGATTTTTGGTTTTGTTGTTTTTAGTCACAAAATATATTGTGATTGTTTTTCCATATCAATGTACACAAACTTTTTGGCAGTTTTTAATGGCTTCATAACATTCCCTTACATTAGTAGAACATAATTTGTTTAATTTATCCTATATTGATGTAGGTTGTTTCCAGTTAATAATTAAGGCTTATCCAATGAATAAGTTTGCTTCCTTGCCTGGCTCTTTTCTTAGGATTATGGTGGCAATAGAAGTATAGAGTCACGTAACTTGTATGATTTCAATATTTATACAAATATTTTAATCCATTCCAGAAATGAGAAACTAAATGATATTTTCCCTAGATCTATATGAGCATGTTCAACTTTCAGGGGAGCACTCAATTTCCCAGACTCTAGTTAACATCGAGTATTGTTGACCTTTCTAATATCTGCCAATTTAATATATCAAACTCTATTACATTTTAAAATTATTGTACTTTTGGCATTTTAATGTGTTTCTTGGCCATTTGTAAGTTTCCTCCGAAAAATGGCCTATTCGTCCATTTAGAGTAAAATTTATTGCTTTCTTACTATTTTGTAAAAAGCTTACACTTTTAAATCTATGTATATTGCCAATGATTTTTTCCAAGTTTGTCTTTTTTTCCCCTTAACATGACTGTTTACATTTGACGTTTAAATATTTAAATTGAGTGCATGAATTTTGATGGGTTTTCTGTTATAATTATACCAATGAAAACTTACAAAAGCTATATTTTCTCTATTTTTTTAACATCTGAAAGAAATCAGTTTTGGTTGTCTGAAATGAATGAAGCAATATGCTTAACAACATAGTGTCCCAAGAATAATGACACATCAACATTTCTTGAATAATCCATCTTTTTCCCATAATATACAATACATTGTTATTTTTATCATGGACAATGTATGAACTTTGGATACTGCTACTGGAAATAAAATGACAGAAAATTGAAGTCCATCATGCTGGTAGTTAGAACAGCACACCTCATGGAAGAAGAAAACAATCATTCAAGGGACAATCTCTATTACAAAAATTGTACCATTTGCTCATGGTTATTTCCATGATTACAAAATACGCCCCCAACATATAAAATATGAATCTTGACCTGAGTCAGAATGGCTTGTGTATATGGCTCAGAGACCTCTAGGAGCTCCAGAAAGACCGACGCTCAAAAACAAGCTTCTCAAAATGAAAGCAACATAACCAAGTCCACAGACAGAAAAGAAATACGAAAATGTCACAGTGAACACAAAATCAGGAAACCTTTGAAAATGACAGAAAGGCAAGCTTGGTAGGCAAGGTAGGAAAGATACGGGAGGCCTGCAAAGATAAAATAATTAACAACTGACAGAGCAGGCAAGTGCACAGATTTGAGGAGACTAGAAATCATGAGCTTTGTGTTCACCACTCTTAGTACATACATTTCTAGCAAATGCTAAGAGAAGTTCAATTCACCAAGAAAGAGAAAGCATAAAGGTTATGCTGTGGAAATTGAGGTACCATTTTTCCCTCACCAATTTAATGAATCATTACCATGGAAGATATTTCATATCATAATTATTGAGAAGTTTCCATTATGTAACCATGTCAACTTCAAATCATTCAAACTATCAATTTGAAATTTAGGCTTATTTACAAATTAAGTTATGGTTCATAAACTGTCATTTATTACATGGCAATTATAAGTTTTATTGCTCTTCTACACAAAGGGTAAAAAAATCATCAATCAAATGATTTAGAGCAGAATTAGAATTACTGAACCAGCAAAATATCTCATATCCATAAGAAGGGATTATAAAACCCAAAAACCAATCAGTGAATGAATCAAAAACATGTGGTGACCACGAGATCAAACACTAACTGTGAACTGAACGTTCTAGCTGCTTTTCTCTCTCTCTTATCCACCCTGGTCTTCCAATTCTCTGATAATGTAGTTTCAATCTTTTTAGTCTTTTTTCCAGCCCCCCCAAAATATATTGAATCATTGTAACATGAGAGATGTGAAAATAATAGAAATTATATCAATATCCAATTTGATTTACAACAAACTGACACCACCTATGGAGCAGAGAGCACATACTAATTGCTCCATTCCATCCTCATGGGCACCTGTATGCAAGGGGCAGGATCCCTGAGATATTAAAGCAAATTCCTTACCCAGACACCATACGGACATTCAGCATAATAGATTGACTGCTACCCAAATGTTTTCCCTGGAGAAATTAAGCAAAGCAAAGGAGGAAGGAACAACAACAACAAAAACAACAGCCCCATGAAGTCAATCACAGAGAAATTTTTGACAAGTTGAGAGTGAGTAGAAGACTTTGTAAGGAAAGAAGAAAAGAAATCAAAGAAAACAAATATGTTTTTAAGTTAGCAAGGAAATAGTCAGTGGAATAAAAAAGAAAATTGAGGGAGGGAAGTGTCTGCAGGGGGCAGGGTGTGGTGAGCTCTTAACAAATGGTGTCAACAAACACTTAACAAACAGGCTTTAACATTTATTAGTCACATAATTTTGGGGGGAGGTATCAGGGAAGTACATACACTAATATAATTGAAAAACATTGATTTACCCTATTAAATTTGAAGAATATGTTTTTCTTCATAATAATAGTCGATAACAAGATTTTCAAAAACTCATTTCATTGGGACAGTGTAAAGATATCTTCAACTATCTCAATCTAATTGCTTACATTTGAACAAAGAACAAATTCTTTGCTGATGAACTGTGCTCGAAAACCCGACCACTTACAATAACTTTTATGGCTTTCCAAAACCATGGCTAAAAATAAAGCATAAATCAAAGCTCATGGCTGAGTTATAATAAGCACATCAACAGCAAATCTCATAAATATAGGCAGGGGTTATAAGCCCATAAAGGCATTAATTAGTGTGTCAATAGAATTAGGTAACTACAAAATCATAAATGCTACCACTGTCATCCCCAGGGTTTTAGCTACTTTCCTCTTTCTGTTGGCCACTCTGGATTTATAACTATCTGATGATGATTCTGTATTGCCCGCAGTAATTTCAATCCTTTTAGTCTGTTGTCTATCCAAAGGAAAATATTACTATAGAGAATAATCATAATGAGGGTAGGTATAAAGAAGGACAGAAAATCTATCAACACCCAGTTTTGATTTACTACTTTCTGACCACCTCCTATGCAGTTGAATACACTATATTCCTCCCAGGTCCCCAAGGCCTAGGCCAGGACAGCACTGATTGAGGTAGGAAAGTTAAGAGTACTAAACTGAATGTGATTTTACAGTTTTAATCTGAATTAGGTAGAACTTATTATGGGTCTATAAGTGTTGGGAGTTGAATGGAAGCAATATGATCCATCCAGAGTGTCATTAAAAGATGGGGAAGCAAGTGTCAATAGAGCAAATTTACCTGCACTAAAAGATAACATGGGAAAGTCACTTCGATGCAATAAGCTCAGACTGTCCCAAATCTAGTGACATATTCAATGAGCCAGGCTTCCTAATCAGACGAGAGGGAAGGATGAATTTAATGACTAGAGTCCTATTTCTTCATGCTTTTCCTGAATTATTTGAAGAATAGTACCCACTATCCTCCTCTTCAAAATTTGAACACTTATTTCTGAGTCAATATTCAGGGTTGATATTTCAAAACACTAAAAAACCCTATGGCAAGATGGAGGTAATGACCAGTGAGAATGGATGCTGTTCTGAGAAGCAGGGCAGGCCCTGGAGATGCCCTCCTTTGCCTTATATTGCTTTTTCAGTTGCTGGAGAAGGTCCAGCTCATTGCAATGTGTTCCGCTTCTCTATATAACTTTGTCCTGTCAATTTCAGGCTGTCTTGGTTGCTCTCCAAAGCTTCAAATAATTGTCCTATGTGTCGAATTAAGTTTTATAATTGCTCTCAGTGAGAGGGATGGTTTGCTACAAGCTCTTTCTTCATGGCTCAAATCAGATTTCCCTCCTGCATAGCACACCTTTTATCAATTTATTAGAGTTTACTTTGTGGTTTTGTCACATTGTTGTCGTCATTGCTTTTATAATTCTTTCTAATTTTCATTTTGATTTCTGCCTTATTCCAAAGCCTTCTGTATTGAACCGTCTTTTCTATAGCCTCAGATTCTCTGTCTCACACTTTGACTGCTTATTCTGACTAAGCTACCACTAAGGTCACAAACCCGTTAGTGCCATGTAATTCTGCTCTCTGCTCTCTGCGGCTGATTTGCAGACACTCTAGCATCTCCCACAACTTTCAGACTCAGCAATATGGTAATTTACCTCCTCAAAGGTTATTAAAGTGGCAGGTGAAGATAATCGGGAGTTTTAAGAAATAAACCTTCTGTAACATGAATTTTGACCTGTGGGGACAGTAGCCAGGGGCAGCCAGCATATAGGTAATGTTTTTATATGACTTATTAGTAGACTTCTGTTGAACCAATGCTTGAG
Organism: Pteropus medius; assembly: GCF_902729225.1. Lineage (NCBI taxonomy): Eukaryota > Metazoa > Chordata > Mammalia > Chiroptera > Pteropodidae > Pteropus > Pteropus medius. The sequence goes on from NW_024347007.1 coordinate 12,935, forward strand.
ATCTTGGTAGCTCAAGAAGTAGATACCAAGATTGTTCAGATCTAGAACGTCCAGTTTTTGAAGTGGTTCATACATCTCTACTGAAGTCTTCAAACTTGATTATTATTTTCTTGTATATGATCAGCACAGTTATATTAAGTACTGCTAATGATATTCCACTTAGTTATTTTAAAGCATCATATAGATTTTCTGGTTTTTAAAACCTTGTCTGTTACTTCCATTGGGTTTCACTATATTGTAATCTCCTTCTTGAGAAATTTTTTTTCAGTTTGAGACATTTTATACGAAAAACTGATGTAATAATTTGATAATGGATATAATATTATCTTCTTTCAGAGACAATTGACCTTTGCTTCTGGCATTTGGCTAAGAGAATTGGCGATCTTGGATTATCCTAATCTGTTATAAAAATTAAGAAAATTTGAAGTCAAGGTTTCCCCTTATATTTAGGGAATAGTGGTTTTCATGGTTTTAACATAAATAATGGTGGAGGTATGTGCCCCTGGCTAGTCTTTCTTGTTAGGATCTAAAATCTAATAGTTTCCAACTAACCCTATGAGGTTATCAAGAGTTCTGCTTAGTTTCTCATCCTTTTGAATGTTTCTTTTGGAACTGCCTGATATCCGTTTAAAACAGTTGCCCTAAATACTAGATTCACCCCTTTGAACTCCCTTTTGTTCTGAATCCTGGGTAATTCTTGACTAAGTTTAAATCTCTCTAATATTTTAAAGATTTTAAAAACATTTTTTCCAGATTTTCTACTTGTCCTCAGCAGGAGAATTGGTCTGCGTAAACTATCTGCCATTACCGGAAGCAGATGTTCCACATGTAGAATTTTTAATAATCAAAATAGGAGAATTTTCTTAGGTGATACATGTAGTTTAAACCAAAGTCACTGAGCACATTTACATCTTAAGTAAACTAAATAATCAAGAGAAATATATGTCTGTAATCTCTGTTTCTATGTGTTATTGGTATCTGTCACTAGTTCTCAATGGCACCCAGGCAGACTTAGACAAATTTGTTTTTAGTCATATCAGCTGCAAATAATAACTTAATTTCCTATGTTTGATTTTCTATATTTAGTTATTTCTCTTGTATAATTGCATTCATTAGTACTTCTGAAACAATATCTATGCAATGTGTAATATTGAACCATTTCTTCCTTATCTGGACCCTAAAGAGAATGCTTCTACCTCTAGTTATGTGCTTGATTATCATGATAAATACATTTTTTATCATATTAATGAAGGAAACAGTGAGCTATCAGTACTTAGAGAAGCAGAACATAGGCATAATCCAGGGATCTTTATTCTAATGCTTAGTAGTAACATGATCTGGCGTGTTAGTTTGTATTCTCGTGAGTGATGATATGATGGATTCAGCCCAACATAGTGATACCTTTTCCTGGAATCATACTTCCAACTTTAATTCAGTCATCTATGGCCAAAGAGGTATCATCTGGTACTAACAAAGGCATTATTTGCCCGTATTATTAGAGAGGTAAGATCAGCATATCTGTGGTAGTCACACTTAGGAAAGATGATCATGATATATATGGAAGAATCTAACCTCTTACTGTCTCTCTCCTCTGTGAAGTTCTACATATGCACTACTTGTTCAAAAGAAGTTCCATATTTAGAATTCTATTGGAACTTATTGTGTCATTCATAACAATACAATAGTTTTCTGGCCCATAGGATAAATTTCAAAAATCTTTAACTTTTCTTTCAACTTTTGTTATATTCATTACTTATAAGTTAATTTGGCAACAGTGCTATACTGTGAGAGATTTTTAGACTGGGACTTTTATCTAAATCTTTCCCTTAATTTTATCTATGTTTGTATTCTGTCCTGTATAAATAGGGAATATCATATCATTTTTTAAATTTGTTATAGCTAATCTGATCTATTAAAGATAGTAAGTGATAAAATGAAACTTTATTTATAGATTGTTACATTCCTAATCTACCTATTGTCTTCTGATCTGCGAAGCTCAAGTCTCCTATCATGGATATTACTCCTCTGGACAAAAAAAGTGTACACACTCCTGTCTGCTTCCGCAAGTCCAAGCATGCTGGTAGCACCATCAAAAGTCCTTTTACCCTTAAATTGTCTCCTTTTGTAATTTTTATCTCCTCGGGCCATGGGACTACATGCGTGTGTGAAGACAATATTATAGAAATGACCAACACCAGGTACTGGCCTTCTGATGGCAAACGAGTCTTCTGTTCACAGGACTTAGCATCTCTGACACTTTTTCCTTCCTCAATAATATAGTTTAAAATGTGTTGTCTGTATTACGTACAAAATGACTTTCCTTGAGAAAAGTACTATATAAAACACATTTTTTATCTTTAGCAATTCCTGACACAGGCACTTTCATATAATTAATGCTCAATATCTATTTGAAAACAATAAAAAGTCATAGTGAAAACAAATTAGAAAAAAAATATGCCAATCATTTTAACTGGGCTACTCTACAGATAAACCGAAAAAGAAAAAGAAAAAATGTTTAACAATACTATTTTACAACAATTTAGTTTCATTACGTGAAATACTCCAGATGTGTAGTCCAAAATAACTTTTGTTATATTAATAGTGTAAAATAGTCTGGGGGAAAAATGTAAAATTAGAACACACATTGTTTATACTCTTTTTAATAGAAGTATTTTACAGTATTAGCTTAGAATTTTTAACCCCACAACATTCCTGGGAAGTGAAATATGCACAGTTTTCAAATGAGAAAATTCAGTGTAGAAACAACCACTGCTAATGATAATTGATGATTTTTCCACTAGCAAAACTTCTGGCAATGTTTGTAATTGACAACTGATCCCAAGGCTGATTTGTTGGTCCCACAATGTTACAAGTGAACATTCTAAGATTCTGCTCAGCCATTAAGCAGGAGAGGCTTGCCTGTTGCACCAAAGCTCATGGAAGGTACAGACATTAAAAGAACAAGGAGAAATAGTCACAGAGGAACAGCAAACAAACAGACCCTTGGATAGTGTCATCAAACCTGGACTATGTCTGTTATGTGCCAAATCATATCCCGCAAAATGCATATGTCTAAGTCCTAACCTCCCAGAACTTCGGAAAGTAACCATACCTAGAGATAAGGTCTTTTAAAAGGTAATTAAGTTAAAATGAGTTTTAAGGTGAGCCCTACTTTAATAAGACAGGTGTTCTTATGAAGAGAGGAAATAGGGTCACAGACATACTTGGAGGAAAGAACAGGTAAGGACGGAGAGGGAAGACGAGGGGGCACGCCTCAGAACAAATCGATCTTGTTGACACTGTGATGTAAGAAATGTAATGCCTGGAATTGTGAGAAAACAAATTTCTCTTTTTTAAGTCACCCCATCTGTGCGCTTCAGTTATGATGCCTCTAGCAAAGTGGAATAATGTGGCAATTAAAAGGAAGAAAGACTTTCTGAAGATAAAGGAGAGTTCAGCATCACAGAGAAGATAATGAGAGATTTCACAACTAAAATAAAATTAAGAATTTAATAAAATTAGAAATAACCAGAACCTGTGGTAAGGATGTGTATGGAGCATTAAGACCATTAACATATGTAAAGCCACTTTATCATTTCTTATTTAGTACAGTAAATACCTCCACAATAGTTTTATAGAGACACCTTCTCATGACTTTGTTCCTGGCTAATCGGACAACTATTTCTCCAATTTTGTAAGGTTTTATGCATTTCTTATATTTAATTTCTTCATAAATTTAAATTTTGAAAAGATCCTTAAATTTCTTTACTTAGTGCTTACATTTATTCTGAAAATAAACTAATGGTTGATGAGCTACCTTTTAGAAGTTTCCCACTTAAAATGACTTTTATAGCTTTCCTAAACCAAGGATAAAATAAAGCATAAATCAAAGGGTTTATGGCTGAGTTATAATAAGCACACCAACAGCAAATCTCATAAATTTAAGCAGGGGTCATGAAGCCCATAAAAGCATCATTTAACGTATCAATTGTACATGGTAACCACGAAATCATAAATGCGACCACTGTCACCCCCAGGGTTTTAGCTGCTTTTATCTTTCTATTGGGCACTCTGGCTTTGTAACTCTCTGAGGATGATTTTGTTTTACTACCAATATTTTCAGTTGTTATAGCTTGTTGTTTAGCTACAAGAAAAATCTTACTATAAAGAATGATCATAACTAGGGCAGGTATGAAAATAACAGAAAATCTACCAAAACCCAGTCTTGATTTACAACAATTTGACAACCACCTATACAGTTGAGAACACTTACTGATTCTTCCATTCTTTCTTCACTAACACCTGTGTAGAACACAGCACCACTATATACAATGGGCAGGTTCCAGGAGATGCTGATGCAAATTTCTGACACAGACATGTGAACTTGGTAGGATACACCAGAGGGTCAGTAACAGCAATGTACCTGTTGATGGAGATGAAGCACAAGTGGAAGAGAGAAGAGTAACAAAATGTGGCATCACAGCAACTGTGAAGGGTACAAAATCTGGCTCAGAATTACCAGCAGCTCTCCACGGTGGGAGGCATGGAGCTCATTCCAAAAAGAATCTAGACAAATCCTAATCCCAATTAATGTTTTTATGAAACAAAGAGCTAGATATCTTTTTTTTTTTTTTAACCAGCTCTTAGTTGGTTAAAGTAAATGTTTGGCAATTACCTGTTGGTTTCCCAAATTATTTAACCAGCTTGATATTTCTGAAACTCAAGTTTTCTAAGAACCACAGTCCTGATTCATTAATAATTTTAATACTAAAGGTGGTATTTAAAGGGTGGCTCTATAGAGTAGTTTTTACCATGTCTGCTTTATGCTCAGAAGGTCCTGGGTTCACTCCCCAGGTAGAGCCATGGACTTTACCCGGGGTGCACCAGACCCAAGGTACATACCACAAGCGCGTGGAAGTAGACGTCCCGCCTTCAGAGATTCAGTTCATAAGGGCAAAAGGGAACACTCATAGCTCAAGTGTGGAAGTTGCAGAGCGGGGGCAGGAATTAAAGAGGGGGAAAAAATAACAGAAAATAAAATCTTCTAAGTAAATCAATCAATCAATCAACAAAAATTAAAGAATACACAATCTGGCTTTAATACTTACTTTGGAGTTTCCGTCAAGAAAATAAGACGTTGACCTAAATATAGATATAGAAATTAAATGATTAGAATAGTGTCCAGAAATTGAGACACACATATATGGTTAAATGTTTTTTGACAAAAGAACAAACATCATTTACTAGAGAAAGAACAGTCTTTTCAAGAAATGCTGCTGAAATTACTGAATATCCAAATACTACTTCTACCAATAGTAAAAAATTTCAGGCTCGCCATCACAACATATTAAAAATTAATATGAAAACAATCATAAACCTAAAGAACTAAAATTATAAAAACTCTAGAAGAAGCACAGAAAAAAATTGTTGTGACACAACAAATTTATAAGTTGGTCTTCATCAAAATTTAAACGTTCTACTCTACAAAAAAGCTCTCAAAAAAATGAAAAGTCCACTATTCGTAACACCTATTTCTAAAGAACAGTCAACTCAATTATAAGAAAACTTTAAAATTCATTAAAAATGGGCACGATGTTCATGGACAGTTCACCAAAGTGGATACATTCAAGAACAGTGATTACAAAAACAGATTCTCAATATCATCATTCCTAAATCCAAAACGAAATATTACTTACTACACATTATCTAAGAAGGTTACTATAAAAAGAAAGGACAGTGCCAAGTGTCGAACAGGACTTGGAGCAATTGGAACATTTATAGATTGCTGGTGGGAGTACAAAATGGTGCAATTACTTTAGAAGACAGTTTGCAGTTTCTTGTAGAGTTAAACATACACTTTCCATATGATCCAGCAATTGTACTCCTAGGTATTTATCAAAAAATAAAAAAAATAAAAAAAAATAAGGAAGTATGTCCATGCAAAGAATTTTATACAATGCTCATACCAACACTTTTAATAACAGCCCCAAATTAAACACAAATCCAGAAGTCCATCAACAGGTACATGGATAAAATAATTGTGGTATTTTAATATGATGGAATACATTTCAACAATAATAAGGAATGAACTGATAATATACCTAATAAATGCCATGGACACTGAGCTGAGAGGAAACACCTTGTCACAGAAGCTTATGTAGTGTATGATGCTATTTAGATGAGATTTTCAGACCAAGGGAATTACTCTCTAGAGATAGAATGGGTACAGGTGATTGCCCAGAACAGAAGAATTGAAATGTGGGAAGACGATGACTGCAAAAGGGCTCTGATAAAATGGCTGAGGTGTTAGAAAAATGCCATACCTTGATAGTGGAGGTGATTACAAGTGTGGTACATTTATCATGTCTGTAACCTGAATAAAAAGGAATCTAACTATGGGCGGTGAACATACAATGCAATACATATATATACATATGCCTTATTGTTAAATTGTACACCTGAAACTTACTAGATTTCATTAAGCAAGGTCACCATGATTAAATAGAAAAATAAATAGATAAATAAATGAATAAATAATTAAATAAATAAAAAGATAATCCTGATTTTTAGCTAAAAAAGCATGAAATTTTCAAATATAATTTATACGTTATATAAAAGAGCTGATTGTAAAAATGACCAGAAATCATTTATCAGAAAAATATTTTCTGTAAAATCTTCTTAGTAACAATAAACAATATGGCTTTCGAATTTTAGACATAGATTTTAAAGTGAAGGACTATGTCTATTTCCATTTCTATTTCATGGAAAGTTCAAATGTCATCAGGATATTAGAAGAGCATAAACGTCTTTTAGAATAAACATAATAATTATTTAAAGTTCCTTTTCTTGCACATAGCACTATGGGGATTTAAGCTCAAGGGCTTTGAGTATTTGAAATTATTTAGCTACTTTCCTGAGGGGACGTAGTGTTTGGGGTGTAATTCTAGCTCTCACAAATTAGGAAAAGAAAGCTAATAAAATATGGCATTCTTACATGCATCATATAGCAGGTCTTGGAAGACAAATGGTTCTCAGATACGTACCAGCTAATGCAAAGAAATATTTTTTTTTTTTTAAGTTTAAACAAACAGATTTGGGGTAATGATAAAATCTAACTACTTATTCAGTTGGAGTAGATTTATGAGATAAAGGTATGAATCAATTTCTAAACATGAAAATAAGGATTTCTACTTACAAAGCAAATGGGACGGAATGTACCGGCAATTACTGACATATTGTAAATGCCCCTTTTTAAAAAGGTATTTAAAGAGAATAGCTTTCCCAGGGTCAAAACGGAGAATCATGGGCAGTGATTTAACCCCTCCTGCAGCTGCGCAGCTCTGCTTCGAGAACCTGAATGGATCCTGTGTCAAAACTTCCTACTCGCCTGGACCCCGCCTGATTCTGTACACAGTGTTCTGCTTTGGATCTTGGCTGACTGTGTTTGGAAACCTCTTGGTGATGATTTCGATTCTTCATTTCAAGCAGCTGCACTCTCCAACCAACCTTTTGATCGCCTCCCTGGCCTGTGCTGACTTCTTGGTGGGAGTGACTGTGATGCCCTTCAGTGCAGTGAGGTCCGTGGAAGGCTGCTGGTACTTTGGGGAGAGTTACTGTAAATTTCACACTTGTTTCGATGGGTCATTCTGCTATGCTTCCATCTTCCACTTATGTTTCATTTCTCTGGATAGATATATTGCAGTCAGCGACCCTCTGCTCTATCCAACCAGATTCACCATATCTGTTTCTGTCATGTGTATTGCCTTCTCCTGGCTCCTTTCCATTATTTATTCTTTTACCCTTTTTAGCACAGGTGCAAATGAAGTTGGGCTGGAGGAACTAGTCAGTGCTCTCACCTGTGTGGGAGGCTGTCAAGGTGCAGTGAATCAAAGTTGGGTATTGGTAAATTTTCTATTATTTTTCATACCCACGCTTGTGATGATCGTTGTTTACTCCAAGATTTTCCTCATTGCTACACAACAGGCTAGAAAACTGGAAAGTATGAGCAATAAAACTGTGGGATCATCAGATAGCTACAAAGGCAGAGTGGCCAGGAGGGAGAGAAAAGCAGCAAGAACACTGGGCATCACAGTGATAGCGTTTCTGGTTTCATGGTTGCCATACTTCATTGATTCAATAATTGATGCCTTCCTAGATTTCATCACACCCACATATATTTTAGAAATATTACTTTGGATTGTTTACTATAACTCAGCAATGAACCCCTTGATTTATGCTTTATTTTATCCTTGGTTTCGAAAAGCCATGAAGCTAATCGTCACTGGTCAAGTCTTAAGAGAAAATTCCTCAACAATAAATTTATTTTCAGAGTAGGTACTGATTTTGGACTGGGAGCAGATTGAAAATAGATTCTCAATGGACTCACAATGGAGAAAAAATTGATCATAAATGTGCAACATCTTCTTAGGTAAAATAATTGAATTATGCTTTAATTTTGGCCCAAACACTTAAATTCAGGTTCAATGTTCTTTGGTAAATATACCATTAAAATCTGATTGTAATGGAAATAACGCAGCCTTGGAGCCTTAAATGACTGGATTGTAATACCAACTCTGACATTTAACACTATGATCTTATATTGCTTTTTTATCTGGTCCTCATTATATTACCCTGGTTAATAACTCCTCTCTTGCAGTAGTTTTGAGAAAAAGTAAAAGCATATATAATAGATCTGGTATATACTCATCACCTAAATCCTGCCTTTTGTTACTTTATGACAGTTCAACCCCTGTCTATATCTTGCCTCAGCTGCTTTGTAATATTTTTCTGCTAAAATATGAATGCAACTAAGATATACATTTAGAGAGTTGGTGGCCCCTTGCTCAGAGAGGATGAAGGAGTGAGCATGTACTCTCTGGTATTGTAATTTGCAGATACAAAACTGTAATTTCAGAGTCAGGTAAAAACAGTCAAGAGATAGAGCTAGTAACTGTAATATCAATTTAGTTTTGGGGAATAACTATATATCAATTTATAATGGGAAAGGTAACTGGCATACATTCAGTGAGCTTCTTACTGTTAAGTGTAAAAGTACATTAGAGTTCAGAAGTTGTTCACATACATTCAAGCCAGAGTTTTAAGATTGTTATTTTTAATTTATGTTACTTTATTTTGAAATCAATTCATTCTTTATTCACTTAAATTGCACCTTGTTTCAAAAATTAGGGACAGGGACTTCAAGGATACACAAAGAGCATAGCTTAAAAATGTGTTCATAAAAGAAAGAAAACTAAAATGGAGGAAATAAAATGAAGCCAAGTCAGAGACTAGAAAATGTAGTTGGACCCACAAACTTGGTTCCAAAGCACAAAAAGAAACAATTAGTTATGTAATCCATACTGGATAAACCAAGTCAGGTATTTCAGATAATTGTTCTCAGTAGTCAAACTGGAGGGTGCTGTATGTCCCATGAACAATAAATGACTTGATTCTATTCTCTTAGCTTTTTCACAAGAAGACATCAAGTTTTTAAAAGTCCGGTTATCATATTTTGGGGCAGGAGTAAATATATATCAAACATTTCTTGCTTGTTTCTTTAATTTCTAACTGATATAAATCAACATTATGTATTAGCACATAATTTCTATCACAGAAATGCTTTGAATTGGTAAACCTTTTCTAAGAGTGTATTCTTTCTGATTATACCATTCTTGTGAGAAATTCTTGTCTTTACTTGATTTTACAGATGATTAAAGCCAATCCTGACTGCTTACTATCCCTGTATCCACAATTCCGCAGTTCCAACAATCATCTACTTATTTTGATACTAGAGGTTTCACTATAGTAACTTTTTCTAATCCTGTGTTGCAAGCTACAGAATAATCCTACTGCCTATTTTAAAGATAAAGAAGCTAAATCAAAGTATGTAAGAATTCTGATGATTATTATAAAGCTTCAGGATTCAAACCAGTACTTTTTGTTTGACGCTAGTTTTATATATTTATACTTGTCTTTCCTTTCTTAGTAGCCTTTCTAGTATATTAGACAAATCATCTGATTTTACCACTTCCTTTCCTAGATAAACATACTAACATGTCTAGTTTTATAAGTGTTCGAAACTCTCGTTGTAAATGTCACAAGCTACTGTCCTCATTATTCTTTTTTGTGAACTGCTCTAATTATGTGGGGACTAGTCCACAGGCCATTGCTTCAATGAACATTTATTGAGTGTTTTCCGTATGCAAAACCTGAGCTCCAGAACCAGAAGGATCTAACAAGAAAAACAATTTCATCCTAATCATTATTTATCTATGATTATGGGACACTCATTCTGTGCTTGGAACTACTTTGCTGCACTTAATCTTCAGGACAACCCTATGAGCAAGGAAATGTTATTACCTCCTTTTTAAAATGAGGAACCTGGGGCGTAAAGAGGTAAGTCACATGCCCAAGTTGGCATACTTCTTCATCAGTAAAAGCAGTATAACACCCTAGAGCCAGAGAGTAAGTATCATAACCATAAAGATTCCTCCCTTCGCAAAAGAGAATTGTCCTCTGGAAAGAGCCCTCTCTCTAACTGTAGGAAATTGGTAGCTGAATTCAAGGGACAAAAAAATTTCCCAAGTCAAAAATGTTATGTTTCTTCACATTCTCCTTTCCACTTGGTCATTGGACTGTGATGAAGGACTTACAAAATATTACAACTGAAAGAAACCTTTTAAATAATCTATTCTAAGCCATGCTTTTTTAGGGCAAGCTATGGCTTAAGTACCCTGAGCAAGATTAAACAACCAGAGTCTCATGAATTCATGTACAGGGCTAGCCACAGTCCAGGGGTGTCCATCTGTCCATGGAGCCTGGATGGGTCCATCCTCATCTCCTCCAATATCTGATCACAGCGCAATCTCTCCTTTCTGAGGATTTTGCCTCAACTCTTCTTCATTAGATCTGGCCTACCTGGTCCTATTGATTTATGGCCATCTATTTTATATATACAAATTTCTCAAATAGCTTTCAAGAGTTTTATAGGATTTCAATTATAGTGACAATTTTAACTAGAATTACAATCTGTTTTTTTAAAAAAAAATCCCTCAGAACTTTAAAAGCATTTCTCCAATGGCTTCTAAGACCTAGTACTTATAATGATGTTCATTCCTTTGCCTTAAATTAACTTCCTCCCTCTGGCCCCTGTCCTAAGACCTTTTTAAGATTTTCTCTTTATACTTGTCTGAATGTGTTCCCTGTATGTTTTTCATTTGACCTCTTTGCACTTGGTGGATACTTTTAATTGGAAGCCTTAGACCTTTCTTTAACACAGAAGGAACTTTCTGAGCAATTGCTTTTGTTTTCTTCGTTTTACTCTTTGACTGCTCTTTCTGGGATTTAGAATTTCTCTCAAGCTCTATTCATGAAAGTAGCTCTTACTGCTCTAGTCACGTCCATTGTGTGTATTTTGGGTTGTCTTTTTCTCTACTCTGTGTTTTAGTCAGTTTAATCCCATGTGACTTTTTTTTTCGAGATATGCTTTTGAAAGCATTTCAATGGGACTTCAGATAAGATAAATAAAACTATGTGCTCAGTTATGTTAACTGAGCTGATCTTAAGATGTAGATACCAATTCAACCATTCCAATTGTGAAAGTGTTGAAATGCTTAAATAGTAGTTGGGAAATATTTATTACCCTGAGCTCCCAGGCAGCCCCTTGTGACCTTATCTCTGGCTCCTCTTCCCCAAACTCCAAAGGTTCCACATGATCAATTCAACTAAAACATGAATGCAAGGCAAAGGAGGGACCTGCAGGGCATGCTCTGTCTCAGAAAAGTGTCCATTCTGATTGGTCATTGCCCACATTTTGCCACATTGTTTTTTGTTTTGTTTTGTTTTGTTTTGTTTTGTTTTGTTTTGTTTTAGTGCTTTGAAATATCAACCCTTAAAATAACTCGGAAATCAAGTGTTCATTTTTTGATAAGAAATCATCAACAAATTTATTTTTGGTCATGAAAGCTTAAATAGGTGAAACGAGAATGTATTCAAAACTACTAAATAATTATTTATTATTTATTTTGTAAGAAATGAAAAAGATTGCTCAAGTGTATGGTTAAATGAGTGGAAGTATTCCTCAACTTTTTCAGAAAAAGCATGAAAAATGAGACTCTAGTCACCAGATTCATCTTCCCTTGGGAAAAATTGACACTCATGGCCCATTGAATATGCCACTAATTTTAAAACAATCCACACTGGTGCTTGACAAACGAAAAATGGCTTCACTATGTTATGTACTAGTGCATGCAGACCTGCTCTCTTGACTCTCCTGGTCTAGTTTTTTAAAACACCGTGGGCAGATTGCATAGCATTCCGCAGAGTTTCTGGGATAGAAAACCTCATATAAAAGTGAATTCTAACTCAGATGAAAACTTTAAAGTTACACGCAGTTTAGCACTTTTTCTTTCCTATTTCAGTCAAAGCTATCCAAGCCTAGGTATTAGGGTAGGGTCTTACAGTGGGGTGGGAGATAAGTCTGCTTTTACAGTTCTTTTCCCTCTCTTGTAATGCCACTCACCCTCCATAGTACAACAGAAATGGAATATGGAGAATATTAATTGTGGGACAAAAGATTTCTCATGCCTGGTGGTAACATATTCCATTTTGCACAATGCCCTGAATGTGGCAGGCACCAAATATAGGCGCTGTTAAGAGGTACATGTGTGACTCACATGAGTGACTCATTTTGAAAGTGCCTGCGCACTGCCTAGTTCTGTAACGTGAGTGAGCCATTGCAGTTGACCTCTTTCAACCTCTCTTTACAGTCTATGAGTAGAAAGCTTATAGGCTTTTGCTCCTGGAGTTCCATTGTCGAGGGGTGCAATCCATTGATGAAGGTATTGGTAAAACGATTCAAGTTTGAGTCCCTTTTTATATCTGCTTATTCAATAGTATAGCAGATCTGCCCTGTGTTTATATTGAGCAGAGGCAAGTAGAATTGGAGAGAGATGGCTGGGAGGAGAATTGGGGGAGAAGCCTATGCTGTCACTATTTCAAGTGCAAAGAGTCATTAATTTCATGTGGGCTAATACACACATGGAAGCCAGTCAGGCTTGGCCTTTCTGGCTGTCCTACCATTTTAGAGTACACAAAATGTCTATAATAGATCGCAGAGGACTTGAGGAAGATGTTGAAAAAGTCAATACAGTGCTGATAACTAGATTAGTAATGGGGCACAAAAATGCCTCCTGCAGAGATGCCTGAAGAATCCAAATAAGCTCTGCATGACAAGGTCATTATAGGATGGCTCATTACACAGATGACATAGGCATGACTACCAAGTGAAGGTTGCAAGGAGACCAGATTTTATATCAAATGATTATATCTCTTTTCTTCTATTCTCTATTTTTCCCAGTGGAATAGAGCAGAAAGTAGAATAAGATAAGGAATGAAAAACCAAAACATGCTCTTTCCCTATAACCAGGCTTTTTAAGCTTACGTAGTCTGTACTAGCACTGGGTACAATTAGATATAGACTGTAGTTCTCAAATGGAGCAGACCATAGTGAGAAACTTTAACACTCAGAGTACTGGACAGCTCTGAAGTCTGCCAGAGATCTCATGAAGGGATGACAAAGGAAGATTTGCTCATCTAGAGTCTGTGATTGGAGAAAAATTAATTTGCATTGTTTCTTACTGCAATAAAAATATTGCATAAGTAGTTAACATACATTTCTAAAAAATACTTGTTAAAAACAATCAAATTAGGTGAGAACTAAAATAAGAACAGGCTCAGTTTCACAATCACTTGAAACTTTGCCTAGACTGTTAGTTAAATATATCGACTGTGTATTATCATTACTATCTGCTGTGCATTTACAGTTTAACACTTTGACTCTGCTTTGTGTTCAGGTGCTTCTTGCCTCTCATGCTAAGAGACAAGAGTACGAAACACTTCTCTCCCCTTGCTCTCATTAACAAACATCTGAGTTCGTCTACTGGAAGGACCACAGAAATCATTAAGGCATTTTTCTGTAATGTCTGCCATTGTGTCCTAATGAGGCCTATCTCACACTTCTATACACTTGGGAGATGATTTACTTAATAGACTGACGCTCTTTATAACTTTTAAAGAGATAACATAAAGATTAGAAAAAAATACAAACGGAAGGTGAAAGAATGACTCGATACCTCCCATAGCTCCTGACACAACAAATAATTAATATTAGAGAAGAAGAGTTGGAGGATCTTAAAGATCTGCTGCAAATATTTACATTAAAAATACTTAACTTAAGATGTAATTCTTAAGATACTTCAATCATTTTCAGATGTAGTCCCTAAAATATAACAATGAAGCTAGTTTTGCTTCATTAGATAAGAAAAAATATCTCAGATAACTCAAAGATATTCTGTGAAAATAAAATGAGACGCATGGACAGACCTAATTTCAATGCTGAGATGAGAATAGTGATGTTTTTTGGTAATAGCAATTTTAATGTATATATATCATCACGAATATTAAAACAGTAGAAATAAACTACAAAGTAAATTACCTCATACATATACACTGTGCATTACATATAAATTTAGAGTTTTAAAGGCCTATTGAAGTATATATATATATATATATATATATATATATATATATATATATATATATATAT
>NW_024347008.1:0-18546 GCF_902729225.1 Pteropus medius
GTTATTTGAAGTTTTATATGGTACACAGGGAGGGATCCCTCTTTAATACAAAAACAGAAGTATTTACTTCCCAGGTTCTGGAAGCAGGAGCAGGAAGACCTGGCCAATCTCCGGGGCATCCTTCCCTTTTTAAGTTAAGGAATGTTCTCTAGGTTATCTAATGTCTCATTGTCACTTGTTTATCCATACTTTTATTTAAACTTATGTTGTCATCCACTACCACTACTGAATGGACCTGTTGTGTGAGAATGTCCTTGTACTTACCAACCCAAGATTTTAGGTTCCATTTGTGCTCACCATGCCAGACTGTAGACTTTTGTAGCTGTCTGATTATGTCCTGTCAACTCCCATTTGGAGGCTATTATCTTCCCCCTGCTTCACAGAGGAAGAATTAGAGGCTTGGAGAAGTTCAATGGTAATTTCCCCAGGGCCAGGTAGAGCTAGATTTAAAATATAGTTACACTGTCTCTATCAGCAAGTATTTCACACATATTTTTGCCCCATCCCCAAGACATGCTGCAGTGTGTACTGAGGCCTGAGGAGAGATATCTGTGAAAGTGGGTACTACCAGGCTTTGGAGAGGCCATTACTATGAGGTTCGTTATATAGTGATCTTATGGCATTCTGCCTTCTCTTTTGCATAGGAATGGGTCTTGTACTGCCTGGAAAACAAAATATGTGATGTGAATCATCAAGACAATGCAGGTTACTGTGCCCTGCATGAAGCTTGTGCAGGAGGATGGCTCCGCATTGTTCGACAGCTGCTTAAATATGGTGCTGATGTCAACTGCAGTGCCCAGGATGGAACAAGGTCAGTGACATGTCCTGCTATGGCATAGGCAGTGGCTCTCAGGTATATGATAAACACCTAGCGGAAAGATGAGTGAGCACATTGATGGCAGAATCCTCTGGAATTCAATCAAATGTAAATTTTTGGCTAATATAATTTTTTAAACTTTCTGAAGTGAGAGGGAAATTGGCAGAGATTGAAGTGCCAAGAATCTGTTTCCTCACCTGTACAGCAATTGTACTGGTAGAATGTGTTTGATGTAACATTACTTTGTAACTACTCTGGAGTCTAATGCAATTTTCAGCAAGGCTCTAATAATAAATTACATGTAATTTTGGTAAATTT
The DNA here is from genome assembly GCF_902729225.1 of Pteropus medius. Lineage (NCBI taxonomy): Eukaryota > Metazoa > Chordata > Mammalia > Chiroptera > Pteropodidae > Pteropus > Pteropus medius. The sequence goes on from NW_024347008.1 coordinate 1,136, forward strand.
TAGCTATTAGTCTATTAGCTGCTACCTGTCTTTCATGGGTAGACAATTCCTGTGGCAGGCAACTGTTATATTTTCCTATAGCATGAAGTAACAGGAAAACTGAACAAATTAGTAATGAATAAGGATATTTAATAAGTAATCAAAAGCTTCTCAACAGAGAAAGCAAACAGGATCAGATAGCTTACTTGCTAAGTACTATGAAAAGAATTAACAATATCTTATAAAACTCTTCCAAAAAAATGGAAATAAAGAATCACTTTCTAACTCTCACCTAGTGGTTCTAGGATCCAGAGAAGATGTACCAGCTTAAGAACTCTGCCATGAGAGAGCACTAAAAGCATAACACAGGTGTATCCCATGTGAGTTTAGAAAAAGCCTCAGAATCTATACCAGGACTAACAAAATGTATTTCTACCCTGAAGGTGGTAAGTAAAAATTAGAGGAAGTGCTGCTACTTCAAATGTGAAAACAGTAATGACAAACTCAAAAGAACATGAAAATTCATGGAAACATGACATAATGAAAGGATCTCAGTAACCTTTCAATAACCAAACCAAAAGACATAGAGATCTGTGATTTACCAGTTGAAGAATTCAGATGAGCTCTTTAAGGAAACTTAATAGACCACAACCAACTACAAGATTATTCAGTCACGTCAGGAAAACAGTACTCAATAGAAATGTGAAATTTAACAGAAGTAGATAACATGAAAAAAGAAATTCTGGAGCTGAAGAATTTAATAAATGAAAATGTAATTGCATCAGTATCAGAATAGACTAAATAGCAGAAAGAATATGAGCTATAATATAGAAACTTTGAAATAACCAAGTCCAAAAAGAAAAAAATAAGAGTGGAGAAAGCCTACATGATCTAAGAAACATCATAAAAAAACCAGTATTCAAATCATTGTAAATCTGAAAGGGAAAGAGAGGTAGAAGGGAGAAAGCTTATGTAAAGAAATAATGGCTGAGAACTTTACAAACTTGGGGAGATATTTGAAATTCAAATTCATGAAGATACACATCACTCCATTATTTCAGTTCAAAACATCTCAAAGAGGGTTCTAAAAGCATTAGGAAAAAAGAAGAGTGTAACCTATGAAGGAAATCCCATTAAGATATCAGCAGATTTATTAGTAGAAGCCTTCTAGGCCAGGAGATAATGGTGATATATAAAGTGCTAAAAGAAAAAAATTGCTAGCAAAAGCTCTATCCTACAAAGTTATCTTTTAGCAGCAAAGAAAAAAGACTTTCCAATACAAACAGCTGAAAGAGTTCACCACCAGCAGACCTATCTTATAAGAAATGCTGAATGCTGTTCTTTTTTTCCTTTGTTAAATTCTTTGGGGTAACACTGGTTAATAAAAATATATAGCTTTCAAGTGTACAGTTTAATAATATGTCATATGTATATTCCAATGTGCTTAAAACCCCAAATTAAATTTCCTTCTATCACTATCTATTTGTGAAAGGAGTTCTTCAAGCTAATACTCGAGAATGCTAACTAGGAATAAAAACATGAAAATATACCACACATTGGTAGAGGCAAATATATAGTCAAATTGAGAAACTCTAATACTGTAATATGATGGTATGTTAACAACTTATATAAAAAGATTAAAGGTATCAAAAATAAAGCTATTAAGTGAATACAATATAGAAAGGCAAATTGCAACACTAAAGGCATATAAGGGGGCATAAAAGTGTAGAGTTTTAAAAAGTTATGTTAATGTAAAATAGTTCATTATTTCTATGTTTCATGTAAGTCTCAGAGTAAACACAAAGCAAAAACTTATTGCAGATTCTAACTCACATACACACATACAACAAGAGATCACAGCATATTACCATAGAAAATTACCAGTTCAAAAAGAAACACACAAAAGAATAAAAAAGGAAGACGAGAACTACAAAACAGACAGGAAGCCATCAGATGACAACAGTAAGACCTCACATATCAGTAATTAAAATTTCCAATTAAAAGATACAAAATGGCTGGATGTATAAAAATCAAGATGCAACTATATGCCTCCTACTAGAGATTGAAGAAGATATTCAGTGCAAATAAAAACCTAAAGAGAGGGGGGATAGCTATACTACCACCAAAAAAATTAGACTTTAAGCCAAAAATGGTAAGACAAAGAAGGTCATTACATAATGATAAAAATTCAGCTCATCTAGAAGACATAACAGTGGTAAATATATATGCTCCCAATATTGGAGGACCTATATGTATTACACAAAAACTAACATGATCAGAAAGGAGAAATAGTCAAAAATACAATAAGAATAGGGGACTTAGTACCCCCTTTAAGCAGTGGATAGGTTATCCAGATAGGAAATTAAAAGGAAACATTAGATTTGAACTACACTTTATACCAAATGGACTTAACAGTCATAATAGAAAATTCCATCAGAGTATACATTCATTTCTAGTATGCATGGATCATCTATCTGATAGACCACAAACAAATCTTAGTAAATTTAAGAAATTGATAAATATTTTTTTTGAGCAGAATGGCATGAAACTAGAAATCAACAGGAAGAAAAATGGAAAACTTACAGATACATGGAATTTAACAATACACTCCTGAACATATTTTGAATGGTTCAAGAAATCAAAATCAGAATATCTCAAAACAAATGAAAATTGAAAACCACACACCAAAACCTATGAGACACTATAAAAGCCGTTCTGAGAGGTGCATTTATAGGGAAAAATGCCTTCAAAAAAAAAAAAAGATTTTAAATAGACAGTAACTTTATTCTTCAAGGAATTAATGCAGTGAGCCCTAAATTAACAGAGTGAAGGAAATAATGATGATCAGAGGAGAAATAAATAAAATAGAGGCCACAGGAAAGCAATAGAAAAATCAACAAACACTAAGATCTCGTTTTTGAAAAAAAACCAAAATTGACAAAACTTTAGCTTGATTAGGAAAAAAAAGACTCAACTAAAATTATAAGGGAAAGAAGAGACATTGCAACTGATACCACAGTATAGGACAAAAGAGATGAAACAATCGTATATGAAAAATTGGATAACCTAATAGAAATGTATAACTCCTAGATACATACAACTCACCAACTGAATCAGGAAGAAATGGAAAATATAAACAGTCATTAACAAATAAAGAAATTGATTCAGTAATACAAAAATCTCCCAGTACAGAAATACAGAAAAGCCTGCGACCAGATGGTTTCACTGGTAAATTCTATGAAATACTTACGGACAAGATAATCCTACTAAAACTCTTACAAAATTAAAGAGGAGGGAATACTTTAAAAATTATTGTATAAGACCAGCATTATTCTGACCCAAAAGGCCATATAAGTACATATACACAAGAAGCATAAGTTGATATCCCTGATGAATAACATATGCAGTTTTCTCAAAATAGTAAACAAAATTCAACATCACATTAAACAGCATTCAGATGATCAAATAGGATTCATCATGTGATGCAGTAGTTCAGCATATGCAAATCAATAAATCTGATAAACCAACCACATTAATAGAATGAAAGCTAAAAATTCATTATGTCAAAAGCAGAAAAAATTAACAAAATACAGTATATTTTCATGATAGAAATCCCAACAAATTGGAAGGAGAAGGAACATACCTGTTTCTATACACCAACAAAATATATATAAAAGAAAAAAGTCTCATTCACAATAGCATAAAAAGCAGTAGATGAGGAATAAATATAACAGTTGAAGAAAGGTCTTTTTTATTTGAAGAGTGAATACCATTCACATGGCCATTCATACTACACAAAGCCATCCACAGATACAGTGCACTCCTGGTCAAAATTTTAATGACATTTTTCAAATAAAAGGAAAAAAGTCCCTAAAATTTGTATAGCATGACAAAGACCTTGAATAGTCAAAGCAATCCTGATACAGAACAAAATTGGAGGTATCACACTTCCTGGTTTTAAACTACACTCCAAATCTATAGTAATCAACACAGTATGGTTTAAAAAAAAGAGACTAGTAGAACAGAATGGAGAGTCTACACATATATAGTTAATTATTTCATAGGAAGCTAAGAAGAATCAATGGGAAAAAGAATTGATTGCTTTTTCAATAAAAGGATGTTGTGAAAAGTAGAATATCTTAAAGCATTCACAAAAATTAACTTAAAATATACCTGAAACTTTAAAACTTGTATAGAAAACAAAAGAAAAAAGCTCCTTGATACTGCTAGCAATGATTTTTTTTGGATATAACATCAAAAGTACAAGCAACAAAGCTAAAAACAAATGGGACTACATTGATCTAAAAAGCTTCTACTCAGCAAAAGTAATCATCAAGAAAATGAAAAGGCAACCTATGGAATGGGCAAAAATATCTGCAAATCATATACTAGATAAAGAGTTAATATCCCCAAAATATGTATTTTATCTGAAGTGGATGAAGTCACTATCTCAAAGAGATCTATACTACTATGTTCACTGCAGCATTGTTCTCTATGGCCAACTTGTGTAAACCTAAATATTTGTCTACAGATTAGTACTCCACCCCCCGCCCCCCCTCACACAAAGGAATATTGTCCAGCCATGAGAAAATAGCAAAATCGTGCTATTTGCCACAGCTTAAATGAACCTTGAGGGCTTTATGATAAATGAAATCAGAGAGAAACAAATGCTTATATATGAAATCTAAAAAAGCAGAAGTTGGAGATTAGAATGGTAGTGTTCAAAAATGCCACTGACTTCTGAATATTTATTTTGTACCCTGCTACTTTACTGAATTCATTGATTAGTTCTAAGTTTTTTGGTGGAATATTTAGCCTTCTCTTTAGATATTATCAAGTCATCTGTAAATAATGAGTCTTACTTCTTCCTTTCCAATTCAGATGCCTTTTATTTCTCTTCCTTAACCTTAATGCTGTAGTTAAGAATTCCACTACAATGTTGAATAGGCATGGGGAATGTGGGCATCCTTGCCTTGTTCCTGATCTTAAGGGAAACACTTTTTTAGCCTTTTCTCGTTGAGTGTGATGTTAGCTGTAAGTTTGTCATATATGGTCTTTGTTATGTTGAGGTATACTCCATTTCCGCTTTGCTGAGAGTTTTTATCATAGATGGATTCTGGATTTTGTCAATTGTTTTTTGTGCATCTATTGATATGGTCGTATGATTTTTCTTTTGATTTGATAATGTGGTATATCACAGTAATTGATTTGTGGATATTGTACCAACCTTGCATTCCAAGAATAAATCCAACTTGATCATGGTGTATGATATTTTTAAAGTACTGCTGAATTCCATATTTAATTGAGGATTTTTGCATTAATGTTCATCTGTTTTTCTTTTTAGTGTGTGCTGTCTCTGTCTGGTTTTGGAATCAAGGTAATGGTGACCTCGTGGAAAGAAATAGGAAGTGTTTCCTTCTCTTGAATTTTTTGAAGTAGTTTGAGAAGAATAGGTGATAATTTTTTAATGCTTGGTAAAATTCACCTTTGAAACCATTTGCTCCAGGACTTGTTGTTTTTCTTGGGATTTTTTGAATACTGGGATTTTTTGTTCTTTGGGATTTTTTATTTTATTTGTTAGTGGAATGTTAGTAGTAGTCAGTTAAGATTTTCTGTTTCTTCTTGACTCAGTCTTGGGAGATTGTATGTTTTTAGGAATGTGTCCATTTCTTCCAGATTGTTCAATTAGTTGCTGCATAATTGCTCATCGTGGTTTCTTATGATCCTTTGTATTCCTGTGGAGTCAGTTGTTGCTTGTTTCATTTTTTATTTTATTTGAGGCCTCTATTTTTCTTGCGGCGTCTGGTTAGGGGTTTATACATTTTGTGTATCCTTTAAGAGTACCCCTTTCTTATCCATTCAGTCATTGATGGACACCCAGGTTGCTTCCATATTTTGGCTACTGTAAATAATGCAATGAACATATGGATGCACATGTCCCTTCAAAGTAGTGTTTTGGGTTTCTTTGAAAAAAATATTAAAAAATTAATGGATAGTTCTTTGTATCTAGTTATAGCCTTCATTTCAAAGTCTATTTTGTCTGATAATGTGTTGCTACCCCAGCTTTTTCTTTCATTTCTATTTCTATGAAATGTCTTTTCCATCTCATTACTTTCAGTCTCGTTACTTTTTTGATCTGAAGAAAGTTTCTTGTAGCCAGCATATGTAAGGGTCTTGTTTTCTTATCCATTCAGCCACCTATGTCTTTCGATGGGAGTGTTTAATATTTATATTAATTTTTGATACATATGTAGTGATTTTATTATTTATATTTTTATCTTTTTTCCTTGAAGAAATCCCTCTAACATTTTTATAATATGCCTTTGTTTTCTGTGTGTAGACTAATTTGACAATACAGACTTTGTTGTTGAAATATTGTACATTTGAGACTTGTCACACCTAGTACACACACAGCCTGTTTTGCCTATTATTAAACAACTCCAGAAATAAGCATATGTATGTGTATGTAGTCAAGTTTAATCCAACTGTATATCTATCTGTTCATAGGCCTCTGCATGATGCAGTTGAGAATGATCACTTGGAAATTGTCCGCCTGCTTCTCTCCTATGGTGCTGACCCTACTTTGGCTACATACTCAGGTAGAACCATTATGAAAATGACTCACAGCGATGTTATGGAAAGGTTTCTGGCAGGTAGGTTACTTCAAGGAACAAGAATGATAAAATTCAAGAAAATAGTACACTTGAAACCTATACGATTTTATTAACTAGGTCACCCCAATAAATTTAATTTTAAAAAATAGAAAAACATGTTCTTTCTTACAATTTAAATACTGACTAAAAAATTTTACATTTTGTTAGGCAGACATGAAACACCTTTAGATTTTAAGACAGCAGTAATGTTGCCTTTTGTATGATACAGTGTTCTAATTAAGCTAATTATTTTGGTGTGCTTAGCCATTCTGCATTTAAATTGACCTCCTTTCACTAATGTTTAAGATTCCTTAAAGTTATTTGCTTTTCTACAAATACATTTTTAACATAGGTATCATTTTTTTACATTCTGAATCTGTATGAAATTAAAGACTCAGACCTTTCATTCATGAAATTATCTGTGTGTTTATGTGATATTTAGTCAGCAGATGAGCCATTGAGTAAGCCTGAGCCATTTCAGGATCCCTAAAGAAGTACAAGGTTTTTATAAATGTGAAGAATGTACACTTAAATTCTTTATTATATTCTTGACTGCCAAAGAATGCCACTAACCCACGTGGTAATAACTATTTGTTTATCTTAATTTAGATTTACTTATTAGAAAATCTTAGTTTATCACAGATAAATGTAATGCTCCTTTATTTTTGTATATGATAGCTGAAAAGCTCTTAGCCTGCTGGTCTAACTTTTGTTTGTTTATTAAAATTATTGTAAGTGCTCTGTACCTAGGGAAAGCAGGTGATTTGGTATATAGGCTTTTGACAGATACAGCAGAGAATAGGTTGTCAGAGAATTGCGTCCATGTGATGAAGCTTTTTTTTGGGGGGGGGGACATAGAAAGTGACATGCCAGCCTATTCTGAGTTTATAAGGAAATATCCCTGAACTGTTAGCATTTTTTTTAATATCATCAGTTTTTATGCTAACTTTTAAATTTTTTATTTTATTTTAAATTATAGTTAGAAACATATACCATTAAAATTTCTCTCAAACATTTTTAACTGTACTGTGCAGTAGTGTTAAGTATATTCACATTGTGATGCAACAGCCCTCTAGAACTCTTCATCTTGAGGAAATGAAAATTTATGCCCATAAAGTACTTGTATTGACCTCTTCTCCACCCATTCTCTGGCAAGCAACATTTTCCTTTTTGTTTTTATCATTTCACTTACTTTAGGTACCTCATATAAGTGAAATCTTACATTATGTGACCTTTTATGACTGGTTTATTTCACTGATCATGTTTTCAAGGTTCCTCCACATTGTAGTATGTGAAAGAATTACTTTTTTAAGACTGGGTAATATTCCATTGTCTGTATATGCCATATTTTCTTTATACATATCTGTGGATGGACATTTGGGTTATTTGCACCTTTTGATTCTTGTGAATAATGCTATAATAAATAAATATATATGTGAAAATATCTGAGATCCTCCTTTCAGTTCTTCAGGGTATAAACTCAAAAGTGAAATTGCTGGGTTATATGATAATTCACTTTTAAATTTTCTGGGGGACCTCCATATTGTTTTTCCACAGTGGCTATGTCATTTTACATTCCCACCAGCAGTCTGTGAGTGGATAATGGATATCTTATTATAGTTACATGTGCATTTTTTTAAAGATTAGTGATGTTGATTATCTTTTCTTTACTTATTGACCATTCATAAAGCTTTATTGGAGAATAGTTTTTCGTCTTTTGTTCATTTTTAATTTGGTTCTTTGGTTTTTTGTCGAGTTGTAGAAGTTGTTTTTTTAATATTTTCTGGCTATTAACCCTTTATCAGATAGATGGTTTGCAAATATTTTCTTTCTGTGGGTTGCCTTTTCATTCTTCTATTTCCTTTAATACGTAGATTTTAAGATTCATGTAGTCACATTTATTTGCTTTTGCTTTTTGTGCCTGTGCTTTTGGTGTCATATTCAAGAATTACTGCCAGCTGCCATTTTCTGAATACTTTCCTTTATCTTTTATGTTTTAGGTCTTACGTTTGGGTCTTTAATCCACTTTTGAGTTAAATTTTGTATATAGAATTCATTAAATTTTGTATATAGAGTTCATTGTCCTTGTGAAAGAGATAGTATATAAGGATTTTTATGTTTGCCTCTCTTATCCCTTTGGTCTGTATGTTTGTCTGTATTTATGCCAATTATATATTGTCTTAATTACTGTTGCTTTACAGTATATTTTGAAATTAGGAAGTGTGCAGCTACCAACTTTTTTTTTAAAGATATTTTTGGCTATTTGGAATCTCTCAAGATTTCATATTAATTTTAGGACAGATTTTCTATTTTTGAAAAATGTTATTGAATTTTGATAAGAGTTATGATAAATTATAGATTGCTTTAGGTAGTATGTCCATTTTAACAGTATTAAGTCATCTAAACCATCAATATGAAATACCTTCTCATTTATCTGTATCTCCTTAGAGTTATCAACATTTTAGTTTTCAGTGTACAGATCTTTTGCCCCTTCATTAGGTTCATTCCTAAGTATTTTTTTGAAGCTATTTTGTGATGATTTTATTTCCTTCTTGGATTTTTTGTTAGAAATGCAACCAGTTATTGTATGTTGACTATCCTGTAACTTTGCTGAAATCTTTATTATTTCAACAGTTTTTTAAAAACTTTTTTCCCTCTCTCCAGATTATTTAAATGACCTCCAGGGTCACAGAGATGAATTTAATAGCCCTTGGGAGTTCTATGGAAGCTGTGTGTGTGGTGAGTAACATTGTTCTTTTTAGTTCAGTGGGAAGTGAATGAGTTACAGAACATTCCTCTGTGGTATGAGTGAGAGGAGGATGGGTGGTGGGACTCTAAACAGAGATTATTAGGAAATAATCTCTTTTTATTTAGAATCATTTAATTGGTGAGAGCTGAAACTTTAATGGAGCCTGCTAACTCATTTCTCTCTTTTTCCCTCCATTAGAACCAGATCATGAAACTGGATTTAATGTTTTGGCAAACCCTCCAGGACCAGAGGTCCAGGATGATGAAGATGTGTTTGAATTCGAATTTTCAGATAGCCCCCTAATCCCATGTTACAACATCCAAGTTTCCGTTTCTCAAGGGTGAGCATATGGTTGAAAAATATCTGAGTTTTCTTAGAGTAGTAGGATGTTTAAAAACCCTTTTAAATAGATGGCGGGTAGGTAAGTGAATTCTAAGTGTCCCTGCATCTCACTTAATGTGCTTTCTAGAAAAGATCAATTATACACAATGGGGATCAGATTCATAGCACAGTATATAATATCCTTATCAGAACACTACCAAGGCAGATAAGTACCTAGAGCCCAAAGTGTTGAAGTTGTCATTTATTGGAATTCTACAGAAGAGTTTGTCCCTGTACACCTAAGATATTAAATCTTTGAGAAAGAGTTTTAGAAGCTCCCCAGCATACCATTAAAGGGATGACCTTCTTGGGCACATGCAGCACACTGCACGTGTATTGATAATTTTCCTTCTCACCTATATTGATAATTTTCCTTCTCATAAAGGATTAGAAAATTATTATTCATGATTCTGGGGATTTTTTAATATTAGATTTGGTAAGATATTGTTTTGCCCCTATATTTGAGCCACCATGCCCTGGTACCCAGTCTTGGGGTAAACATCATCAAGAGACTTGTGCTCTGCTGTTTGTTAACAAAGGTGCTTAATAAATAAAGTCATCACCAGGCTCTGAAGTATGTCAGCTATTATAAACAGTGAAATTTTATTAGGATCTAAATCATAAAGTTCTGTTGCAGTGTATATGCAAGAAATGTAACAGTTTGCTTCTTTAAAACATGAATCCTATGAGGAGTTTGAGAATGGAGATGTGTTAAAGAAAAGATGTTTCATTAAGGTTTTCATCCTCCTTTCTAAAAACCAGTTGGTCTTCCCTATATGTTCTCTTAAAACTGGATGAATTCAAAGTTACTCTCACTAGGAGTAGATACTTTTGCTTACCTTGAAAGGAATATGTTGGTCAGTGAATGTGTATGGTGAAAAATAGCAGAGTGCTGGAAGTAAATGCTCTTGTTATGGCTTTAGAATGGTTTATTAAGGGCTGTAATCATTGGGGGCACCTTTAATTTGCCAGAGGTTTCAACCACCTTCCTTTTTGTTTTATAGGCCACGAAACTGGTTACTGCTTTCAGATGTACTTAAAAAATTAGAAATGTCATCCCACATATTCCGTTGCAGTTTTCCAAATGTGGAAATTGTCACCATTGCAGAAGGAGAGTTTTACAGGCAGGTTTCAGCAAGTCTCTTGTTCTCTTGTTCCAAAGACCTGGAAGCCTTCAACCCAAAAAGCAAGGAATTATTAGACTTGGTTGAAGTTACAAATGAACTTCAGACTATCCTTGGCTCTTCTTTGGAATGCTTAAATCCAAGTGATATGACCTTACAGAAGGACTACTGGTAAGCAGTGTAGTGCCACTGTGTATACTGTGTTTTTTGTTTTTGTCAATCTTGTGGATATGTGTCAAGATACAATTGACAAATATGGTTGACAAATATATAGTACATTAATACATATGAAAATATTTTGACTTTATATGAGACTCCAATTAGAAAACTTACAAAGATGTCTTTCTTTTCAATTTAAATTAGGTTTTGTTTTTTTGTTTTTTTGTTTTTGAAATTGCTCTAGTGTTTATGCAGAAAATTCTTTGGTTCAAAGTTTGTTTTTACTGGAATAAAAATTATTTTTTATTGACTTTATTTTCATACAAAGCCCTGGTGACGGGGACTGTTAACTTTCATAAGTGAGGCCATCAAAATTGAGAAGGTGTTTATGAATATAAATCTGGTAAAGGTACTTGATGTGCAGCTTTGTTCTGTTTACAGAGTATATGCTGTTGACTGGGTTATTTGTTGTTGGATGTAGTATAAATTAAAGCTACATCCACACACAACTAATTGTATAGACTTTATATCATTACTTAAAGCTATGAAATTCATTTTCATGCTTCAAAAAGATACTTTATGTATTTTACATTGTTATTCAAAGATTTTGAACTATTTTCTACCCACTGTAGATTATTGAAAATAACCTTAAGTTGAATTTGCTTAAAAATTCAAAGAAACTGAACTTTATTAAATTTTGTATTTTAACTTTATAAGCATATTTGCTGCCTGTTTAACAATTTCACAGACATGTTATGAAAAGGCAATAAAAGTGTTGAAGATAAAGTATCTTCTGTCTTGTGTGTTCCTAAAATATTTAGTTTATTGCTTTCTTTTAATGTTAATGATCAAATTTCTATCATTATATCAATTTGTACTCTATAAACCAAAGCAAACTGGAGACTTAAGAGGAAATATACTCTGAATATGATTTAGCTTTTTTCATTTTGTAAAATTAAAACTTGAATCCCATTATGCAGTAGTTACCCATTCCCCCACCCTGTTCCGAGATAACTTCTCTTCACCTCCTTGTCTGTGATTTTGACTGTTCTCAATACCTGAGAAAATCATACAGTATTTGTTTTTGTTTTTGCATGACTGGCTTAATTTACTGAGCACTGTGTCCTCAGGTTCATCCATGTAGTAGCATGTATCAGAATTTCCTTTCTTTTTAAGGCTGAATAATTCCATAGTATGTACATACCACATTTTGCTTATCCATGCATCTGCTGATGGAACTTGGTTTGCTTTTGTTTAGTTGTTATCCACACTGCTGCTATGAACATATGTGTACAAATAACTACTTAAAACTTTTTTTCAATTTTTTAGGTACATAACCAGAAGTGTAATTATTGATAAATAGGTAATGCTATTTTTATTTTCAAGAACTGCTGTTCTGTTTTCCATAGCAACTGTACTGTTTTACATTTCCACCAACAGTGAACAAGGATTCCACTCTTCGTCCTCATCAGTACTTATTACACAAAATTTTAAAATTTTTTGTGAGTCTAGTTAGTGTATTATTTTCTTCTGTTGTCTGTGCTTTTGGTGTCATAGCCAAGAAAGAGTTTTGCTTTAGTTCTTATACGTAAGTTTTGATCCACTCTGAGTTCACTTTTGTGTATGGTGTCAGATAAGGATACAGCTTCATTCTTTTGCATGTAGATATCCAATTTTCTTAGTACCTTTTGTTGAATTCTGTCCTTTCTCCATCAAATAGTTTTTGTACCTTGTTAAAAATCATTTGACACCATGTATGCAAAGGTTTATTTCTGGGCTTTTATTTTATCCCATTGGTCTTTATCTATCTTTATTACTGTAGCTTTGTAGTAATATATGAAATCAGGAAGTGTGAGTCCTTTGGTTTTGTTCTTTTTCAAGGTTGTTTTGAATACTCACAGTTCTTTGAGAGTCCATGTGGATCTTAGGGTATGATTTTCTATTAGTGGAGGAAAATGTCATTGAGAATTTGATAGGAATTGTATTGAATCTGTAAATCACTTTGGGTAGTATGGTCATTTTAACAATTAAATTTAAATCTTTTTTGGGAAAAAAACGTGGCAAGAGTGGGCATCCTCGTTTTATTACCAGTATCAGGAAAACTGAGCTTTCTGGGTTTTTCATATATGGCTTTTATATGAGATAGTTTCCTCTTCTTCTTTTGTTGAGATTTTTATTAAAGTGTGTTGTGTTTTGTCAAATGCTATGATAAGAATGATATAGCTTTTTCTTCAATCTGTTAATGTGATATAATACATTGATTTTCAAATATTTAACTATCTTTGTCTCTAGGAATAAATTTCTTTCATCAATACATGTAATTTTCAGTGTATGTATCTTTCACCTCTTTGGTTAAATTTATTCTTAAGTACGCTCTTGTTTTAGATGCTATCATAAATGGTAGGAGTGTTTTAGATTTCTTTTTAGATAATTGTTAGTAAATAGTAATGCAACTAATTTTTGGATTTCTTTTAATCCTGAAATTTTTCAGCATTATTTTAATAATTTTTGTTGGAGTCTTAAGCTTTTCTATATGTGAGATCGCATCATCTGCAAATGAGATTTTTTTCTTCTTTTCCAATTTGAATGCCTTTATTTCTTTCTCTTGCCTAACTGCCCTGTCTAGAGTCTCTCCTGTACTAAATTAGGTAGTGGGGAGCGTGTGCACTCTTACTTGTTCTTGATCTGAGAAGAAAAATTTTTAACCTTTCACCGTTATGTTGACTGTGGGTCTGTGATATGGCATTTACTATACTAGGTATGTTTTTACCTAATTTGTTGAGCAGTTAGTTTATCATGAGAGGAAGTCAAATGCTTTTTCTGCATTTATAGACGATCATATGATTTTTATCTTTCATTTTATTGTGGAGTATCACATTTGTTGGTTTGCATATGTTGAACTACCCTTGCATCCCTGGAATGAATCCCACTTAATCACAGTGCATGATTCTTTTGATGTTGAATTGGATTTGCTAGTATACTGTTGAGAATTTTTGCATCTGTAGTCATCAGGAAAATTGACCTGTAGTTTCCTTATCTGGCTTTGGATCAGGATAATATTGGCCTCATCTAATGAGATTGAGAGTCTTTCCTCATTTTCAGGTTTTTGAAAGAGTTTGAGAAGGGTCTGTATGAATTCTTTAATTTTGGTAGAACTCAGCAATGAAGCCAGTTGGTCCTGGGCTTTTCTGTTGGGATGTTTAAGAGTACTGATTCAGTCTGTTTACTTGATGTTAATGTGCTCATATTTTACATTTCTTCAAGATTGTTTTTGTAGATTTTATGTTTTTAAAAATGTATTAATTTCTGAGTTTTCCAAGTCATTGGTGTATAATTGTTTATACTACTACCTGTGGTCCTTTGAATTTATGTACCGACTTCCATTCTGATTTTATGCGTCTTTCACAGTCAGTAAGTTCAGTACACATCCAGAAAGAGTTTGCTTATATACAGAGTGTACAAACACGAGGAGAGGAAGTCCTGATTTATGTAAGCATAAAGTTTTATCTATATCCGCACAGGAGAATCCAAGGTTTATATATACCATAAGTAAACTCGTATTCTAGAAAGCAAAATACCATGGAATATGCATAAGGCAAGTTTATAGTAATAGCCCCCTCCTAAATGGATTTATAAATTCAGGAAAGTGATATATACAAGCATGTAGCATATCAGTTTTGTAGTGTCATGCAGTTCATTCTTTTCAAAGAGAATGTGTCCAGTTTTGTACATTAAAGAAGCTGCTGTACAAGGAGGGCTAAGACAGTGATCACATACAAATCCTCAAAACCATAATAAAAGAAGAAGCCCTAAGAATTTATAGGCAGGATACACACACTCATATCTCCATATAAAAAGACACTGATTTTTTTTAGTATTAAATATTTTTGAGATGAAAGTGAACGACAAAATTCAATAAGTTTCCAAGTTTGTACTTCAACAGTATGTTGCGTTATGTGTTCACCACCCAGAGTTAGAATTCCTTGCATCACCAAACTTAACCCCTTTTACCGCTACCTACCTCCCCCAACTTCCTTATACCTGCCTCTGGTAAACACTGGTCCACTGATTTGTTCCATGAGTCTCTGTTTGTCATGTTGTTTGCCTTTAGATTTATATCACCACACAGGAGTGAAATCATGGTTTTTAACTTTTTCTGGTTTATTTCACTTAGCATGATGATCTATCCATGCATGTTGTCGCAAATGGCAGTATTTCATCTCTTCTTATGGCTGAGTAATATTCCATTGTCTATATGTGCCACAGCTTCTTTATCCAATCGTCTATCATAGGACACTTCAGTTGCTTTCATGTCCTGGCCACTGTGACTAATGCTGCTGTGAACATCAGTGTGCAAATATCTTTTCAGACATGGGTTTTCAAGTCTTTGGGGTAAATACCCAGTAGAGGGATTGCTGGATGACATGATAGAGCAATTCTTAGTTTTTGAGGAACCTCCATACTGTTTTCCATAGTGGCTGTACCAATTTGCAGTCCCACCAGCCAAGTATGAGGGTTCCTATTTCTCCACATCCTCTTCAGCATTTGTTATTACTTGTCTAGTTGATGATAACCATTCTAACAGGTGTGAGATGGTACTTCATTGTGGTTTTGATTTGCATTTTCCTAATAGTGATATTGAGCATCTTTTCAAATATTTGTAGGCCATTTGTATGTCCTGTAGGGATAAGTGTCGGTTCAAGTCCACTGCCCAATTTTGATCGTTTGTTTTTTGTTGTTATTGAGTCATAGAGTTCTTTGTATATTTTGGATATTAGGCCCTTATTGGAGGCGTTGCTTGCAAATATATTTTCCCATTTGGATGGTTGTCTCTTTACCTTGCTGACAATTTGTTTTGCTGAGCAGAAGCTTTTTAGTTTGATGTAGTCCCATTCATTTATTTTTGCTTTTACTTCCCTTGCCTTTGAGGTCAAATTCATAAAATCCTCTTTAAGTCCAAAGTCCTTGAATTTAGTTCCTATGTTTTCTTCTATACATTTTATTGTTTCAGGTCTCATTTTCAGGTCTTTAATCTATTGTGAATTAATTTTGGTGTGTGGTGATAGACAACAGTCTAGTTTCATTCTTCTGCAGGTGGCTTTCCAGTTTTTCCAGCACCATTTATTGAAGAGGCTTTCATTTCTCCACTGTACATTTTTGGCTTTTTTTGTCAAAAATTATTTGCCCATATAAATACGAGTTTACTTCTGGATTCTTGATTTTGTTCCACTGGTCTGTGTGTCTCTTTTGCTGCCAGTAGTACCATGCCGTTTTGATTACTGTCGCTTTGTAGTATAATTTGAAGTCAGGCAGAGTGATGCTTCCAGCCTCGTTCTTTTTTCTGAGGTTAGCTTTGGCAATTCAGGGTCTTTTGTGCTTCCATACAAATCTGATGATTTGTTCTACTTTTGTTCAGTTTCTTTAAAAAAATGCCAATGGGATTTTGATAGGGATTTCATCAAATCTGTATAATGCTTTAGGTAATAAGGTCATTTTAAGTATGTTGATTCTTCCAATCTAAGAACATGGACTATCTTCCTATTTCTTTATATCTTCTTTGATTCTTTTAATAAGATCTGATAGTTTTCATTACACATGTCCTTCACATTTTGTTAAATTTATTCCTAGGTGTGTTATTCTTTTTGGTGCAGTTGCAAAAGGAATTATTTTTACTTCTTTTTCTGACACTTCATTATGAGAGTATAGGAATACTATGGAATTTTGAACATTGATTTTGTATGCAGAAATTTCACTGTATTTGCTTATTGTTTCTAGTAGTGTTCTTGTGGAGTCTAGGGTATTCCATATAGAGAATCATGTCATCAGCAGATAGTGACAGTTTGACTTCTTCATTTCCAGTTTGGATGCCTTTTATATCATCCTTTTGTCTGATTGCATCCGCTAGGACCTCCAATATTATACTGAATAGCAGTGGCCATAGTGGACAGCCTTGCCTTGTTCCTGATCTTAGAGGGAAGGTTTTTAGTTTTTCACCATTCACTATAATTTTGGCTGAGGGCTTGTCGTATGTGGCCTTTATTATGTTAAGGTACTTCTCTACAGATTTTGTGAAGTGTTTTGATCATAAATGGATGTTGTATCTTGTTGAAATCTTTTTTCTGCATCTATTGATATGATCATATGCTTCTTATTTTTATTTTGTTTATGTGGTGTATCACATTAATAGCTTTGCGTATGTTGAAACATCCCTGTGCCCCTAGGATGAAGCCCACTTGATGATAGTATATAATCTTTTTAATATGTTCCTGTATTTGGTTCACTAGTGTTTTATTTAGGATTTTTGCATCTGTGTTCATGAGAGATATTGGTCTTTAGTCTTTTTCTGTGTTTTCTTTACGTGGTTTT
>NW_024347009.1:0-1387 GCF_902729225.1 Pteropus medius
TAATTCATACTATGTTTTTGCCCCAAATTCAATACCATATAGTAATTGCTTAAGTAAAAGTTTATTTTAATAATAATGATTGCCTCATGTTGTGACTAGTAATGTTATTTTATTAAAACGATTCTAAAAATGTTTCATTTAGGTGATATATGTTTATATTAAGAATATTAAAGCTGTTTTAATTTAAAATTTAAACTAATTTTTCAAAAATGCAATAAATTATTTCAAAGTTATTACAAAAGATTATGTTATATACATCTATCGATTTTAGACTTAAATGCATTGGAGAAAATAAATATTTAAATATTAATTGTCACTTTTTAAATAATTTTAAAGAGAGAGCTATTTGTTCAGCATAAGTTATGAAAGAAGCCACTTTTCTACTGTTTCCTTAAAAAAATCTGCATACATTTTAGTGCAGTTATTTGATTATGAAAAAATTTATGACTTTACAAAAATTCACATGGTATTTCACAAAAATAATTTATATGGTATTAGTTATTACTCTTTTCCAGACGGTTATCTTATTTTAGAGTCATAGTATATGCATAACAATAATTATCATTCTATCAACATTTGTATTTTGTAAAATAAAAAAAACATTTAAGTATGAAATACTACCAATATAACATTGTAAAAAATAATAATGAATAATACGTAGATACCCACAACCATTTTTAACAATTTGTCATATTTGCTTCAGGGTTTTTATTTAAGAATAAAACAGATAAAGATTCAGTCTCTTTTGTACCCGCTCCTTAACTCGTTCCCTTCTTTCCCTCTCAAATTTGCCATTTATTATTTCCACTATCACTGGTCTTTTTCAGTTAAACAGTGTTTTGTTTTGTTTTGTTTTATCTCATATCCTCTTTGATGGTGAGGGAAACTAATTACAGTGTCATTTAATTCATTACAGTGAATATTTTCAGGGCCTATAATTCTTGATCCTTTTGGAAACAGAAATGTGAAAAAGATCTTGCCTTCAAAGAAACAACAAATATACCATATATTTCTTAGATGAGAAACTAACAACATTTAATAGCGCTTTATTAAGTTTTCGTGAAACAAAGGATATGATCTGGCCGATTACATTATAAAGTAGCATATGATAAGTATCTACAAAGTAAAATATTGCCCTCCTTCATGATGAGGTTCCCATTTTTCTATTTTAATGAACAAGAGCCCTATACTGTTGTTAAAATCCTACCTCCTGACTTCTCTCTCCCACACCCCAGTGTCCCATATTCCATGTGCTGCCAGGTCCTATCAGCTCAGCGGTGTCTTTTGACCACTGTCACCACCGTTACCCTTGATTTCACTTTCTTTAATGTTCAGTTGGTTGAATTTCATCAAAGGAGACTCTTAACTCCTTTTCTGTCTTCTTTCT
>NW_024347010.1:0-331 GCF_902729225.1 Pteropus medius
GACACCTCCCTCTCCCTCACCTTTCTGCCTGGGATGGTCGTAATGGTCCCCGTGGACGCATTCAAAATGAAGAAATGAAAGGCTCAAAGAGCTGATCGCAAGGCTCCTAAGGCACGGAGGCCGAATTCAGACCCACAGCTGTCTGCAGTGTCTCCCAACTGAACTCTTTCCAGCGGGTGACGGCCGCCATGGACGCAGGGACTAAAGCATCCCTGGGTACGCTGTCTGTGGGTGGCCCTGAACCCTGCAAGAGCATACACAGACGAATGAGACGTAGTTTGTACCTCTAGGAGCTCAAAGTGTCAGTGAGTGCTCCTCCAACTTCGGTACC
>NW_024347011.1:0-851 GCF_902729225.1 Pteropus medius
AAAACATATTTATATCATTCATTAATGGTAATGACTTTTAAAATACTAATATTTCTGTTTCAACAATTGGATGACCTTAAGTAGTGATTCTCAAACTTGATTATGCATTAAAATCACTCAGAGAGCTTGTTGAAACAGATTTGCTGGGTCCTACTCTTAAGAGTTAGTAGGTCAGGGGTGGGGCCCTGGAATTCACACTTCTAACAGGTTTTGAAGTGATGACGCTAATGCTGTCAGTCTGGGGACCACACTTCAGGAACCACTGGTATAAAGCAAACTCTTGCCATTTCCTGCCATTCATCACTGGCCACTTGTGCACTGTCCACCAATTGAGAGCTGCATGGTTAGATCCCCAGCAGGAAGAGTGACTGGTGAAATTTTCTTTGAACTTCCCAGTGCATTTTCTGTTGGAAGACTGTTACAGCACAGGGGTAAAGTGCTCTGCCTTGAGTCAGACAGCTTATACTCTCTACTCTGTGCTCTAATTGCTGCATGATCTTTAGTCATTTAACATCTAAGTTTAAGTTTTATCATCTGTAAAGATGTGAGGATATTGTAATTCATAATTGTGGAAGGATTAAATCAGATAATACACTAAAGTGTTTAATGAATAAAAATAACTTGGTATATCAATCAGAGTCCAGTCAGGAAAAAAAGAAATGACTCTAGCTCTTATAGAGGGAGTCGAATAAAGAGAAATAGTTACTCAGATGATGGAAGGCCTCAGAAACCAAACAGAAGGTGATGAGAGAAACCAGAGGTTTAGCCGCAGCAGCAGAAAACAGCTACCACCCCTTGGGCTAGAGTAAAAATCGGCAGGGGGGTGTTGCGGGCACAGTGCTACCAGACCT
>NW_024347012.1:0-436 GCF_902729225.1 Pteropus medius
TATTAGGGAAATGCAAATCAAAACCACAATGAGATACCATCTCATACCTGTTAGAATAGCTATAATCAACAGGACAAGTAATAACAAATGTTGGAGAGGATGCGGAGAAAAAGGAACCTCATATACTGCTGGTGAGAGTGCAAACTGGTACAGCCACTATGGAAAACAGTTTGAGGTTCCTCAAAAAACTGAGAATTGATCTACCATATGATCCAGCAATCCCTCTACTGGGTATTTACCCCAAAGACTTGAAAACCCATATCCAAAAAGATATTTGCACACTGATGTTCACAGCGACCAGGACATTGAAGCAACCGAAGTGTCCTACGGTAGATGATTGGCTAAAGAAGCTGTGGTGCATATATACAATGGAATATTACTCAGCCATAAGAAGAGATGAAATACTGCCATTTGCGACAACAAGGATGGACCTCAA
>NW_024347014.1:0-70398 GCF_902729225.1 Pteropus medius
TATAAAGGAAAAGCCATTAGATTATCATCAGACTTCATAGCACAAACCTGACAGCCAGAAAAGAATGGAATCAAATATTTAAACCATTAAGTAAAAGGAACTACTAGTGTAGAATAATGTATCCAGCTAAGCTCTCCTTTAGATATGAAGAAGAAATTAAGACCTTTCCAGATATATAAAAATTGAGAGAATTCTCCACTATGAGGCCTGCACTACGAGAAATACTGAAAGAGGTCAGTTCTCCTAAAACAAAATAACAAAACAAAACAAAACAATACATAATTAGGAGTAAAGTGACTGTCAGGCAACTAGAAGCAGAGGAGTGCAACCTTTACTAAGAACAGGGCATTATAGCTTAAATAAGAAGAGAAATGTAACAAGATAGTAATGAACATTCAGAGTACATAGGGACGAACTAACACTACAATGACGGAAAAAAGGATTCAAAGATCCAAACTCGCAAAGGGGAATGGCGATAAGAAACGCACTGAAGAAAATGGACAGCTGTATATATATAACTATCCTTTTTATAATCGTAATGGTAAAAACATGCCAAAGATTCAAAACTAAAGTATATAACATAAAAAAAGAACCAGAGGCAAAACCCACAAGCCAATAAAAATACAGAAAGTAGAAACACGAAGACGACGAAGCAATGGAAACACTAAGCTACCAGAAAGCAAAAGATAAAATGGCTATAAGAAGACCTCATATTTCAATAATCATCTTAAATGTAAATGGACTGAACTCACCAATACTAAGGTACAGAGTAGCAGAATGAATCAAAAAACAAAACCCAACATATGTTGCCTCCAGGAGACACATCTCAGCTCCAAAGACAAATATAGACTCAAAGGGAAAGGGTAGAAAATGATATTTCAAGCAAAAGGCATTCAGAGAAAAGTAGGAGTAGCAATGCTAATATCAGGTGAAATAAATTTCAAAATAAAAAAGGTAAAGAAAGATATGGAAGGACACTTCAAAATGGTAAAGGGAATCACTCACCAAGAAGACATAACACTTATTAATATCTTTGCTCCCAATCAGGAAGCCCCGAAATATTTAAAGAAATTACTAACAGAACTAAAGAGAGAAACAGAGCAAAACACCATCATAGTAGGGGACCTAAATACCCCACTGTCTGATATAGACAGATCATCCAAACAGAAAATCAATAAGGAAATAACATCCTTAAATGACACTTTACAGCAACTGGACATAACTGACATTTACAGAGCCTTCCATCTCAAAATAGCTGTTTATACATACTTCTCTAGTGCACATGAAACATTCTCAAATCGACCACAGACTGGGACACAGGGATAGCCACAACAAATATAAGAAGATTGAAATAAAACCAACCATATTCTCTGATCAGAATGCTTTGAAACTAGAAATTAACTGCAAAAGAAATCAGGAAGAACCACAAATACATGGAGATTAAACAACATGCTACCGAAGAATGATTGGGTCAGAGAAGAAATAAAAAGAGAGATCAAGAGACAGAGAGAAACGAATGATAATGATAGTACAACATATCAAAACTTTTGAGACACCGCAAAAGCGGTCATAAGAGGAAAGTTCATATCATTACAGGTCTATCTCCAAAAGCAAGAATGAAACCGAAATAAATAACCTAACACTTCATCTTAAAAAACTAGAAAAGTAAGAACAAATGAAACCTAAAGTCAGCAGGAGAGAAATAATCAAAATAAGAGCAGAAATAAAAGAAATTGAAAACAAAACAAAACAAAAAGATAGAAAAAAATAAATGCAACAAAGAGCTGGTCCTTTGAGAAGGTTGATAAAATTGACAAATCCTTGGCTAGACTCACTAAAGAAAAAAGAGAAAGGACACACAAAAAATCAGGGATGAAAGGGGAAATTACGACTGACATCACAGAAATACAAAGGATCATGCAAGAATGCTATGAAAAAGTATATGACATCAAAATTAATAACCTAGAAGAAATGGACCAGTACTTAGAAAAATACAACCTTCTGAGACTGAATCAAGAAAAACTGGAAAATCTAAATAGACCGATCAGCAGTATGGAAATTGAAAGAATCATAAAAAACATACCAAAAAGTGAAAGTGCAGGACCAGATGGATGGCTTCACCAGTGAATTTTACCAAACATTCAAAAAAGATTTAATACCTATTCTCCTCAAACTCTTCCAAAAAATCGAACAGGAGCCAATACTTCCCAACACATTTTATGAGGCCAATATTACTCTGATATCGAAACCTGGTAAAGATAATACAAAAAAAGAAAACTGCACACCAATATGTCTCATGAACACAGATGCAAAAATCCTAAATAAGATACTATCAAACAGAATACAGGAACATATTAAAAAGATTATACACCACGATCAAGTGGGCTTCATCCCAGGGGCACAATGATGGTTCAGTATACACAAATTAATTAATGTGATACACTAACTAAACAAATTAACAAATAAGAATCATATGGTTATATCAATAGATGCAGAAAAAGCCTTCGACAAGATACAGCATCCATTTATGATCAAAACACTTAACAAAATCAGTATAGAAGAAAAGTATGTTAACATAATAAAGACCATATATGACAAACACTCAGCTGACATTATACCTAATGGTGAAAAAATGAAAACCTTCACTCTAAGATCAAGAACAAGGTAAGGTTTTCCACTATTGCCACTAAACTAAGAATCTTGGACTTAAAGAGGATTTTATGAATTTGACCTCAAAGGCAAGGGAAGTAAAAGAAAAAAATACATGAATGCAACTACATCAAATTAAAAAGCTTCTGCTCAGCAAAAGAAACCATCAACAAGGTAAAGAGAAAACCATCAGAATGGGAAAATATATTTGCAAGCAATGCCTCCAGTAAGGGACTAATATCCAAAATATACAAAGAACTCATTCAACTCAATAACAACAACAAAAAAACAAAGGATCCAATCAAAAGATGGACAGAGGATTTGAATAGACACTTCTCCCTAGAGGACATACAAATGGCCAGCAAATATATGAAAAGATGCTCAACATCACTAGCTATCAGGGAAATGCAAATCAAATCCACAATGAGATACAATCTCACACCTGTTAGAATAGCTATAATCAACAGGACAAGTAGTAGCAAATGTTGGAGAGAATGCGGAGAAAATGGAACCCTCATACACTGCTGGTGGGACTGCAAATTGGTACAGCCACTATAGAAAACAGTATGGAAGTTCCTCAAAAAACTAAGAATTGATCTACCATATGAGCCAGCAATCTCTCTACTTGGTATTTACCCCAAAGACTTGAAAACTCATATCCAAAAAGATACTTGCACACCGATATTCATAGCAGCATTGTTCACAGTGGCCAGGACGTGGAAGCAACCAAAGTGTCCTATGATAGATGACTGGATAAGGAAGCTGTGGTATATATATACAATGGAATATTACTCAGCCACAAAAGCAGAGGAAATACTACCATTTCCGACAACGTGGAAGGACCTCAAGACAATCATGCTAAGCGACATAAGCCAGACAGAAAAAGTTGAAAATCGCATATCACTTATATGTGGGATATAAACCTAAAAGCAACAAATATAAATAAATAAATAAATAAAACTTAAAAAAATTATAACAAAGAAAATTTTTAAAATATATGACAGATTGTAATGTTGCTGAAAAATTCCTATCGCCTAAGACTTCATAGCCATGGTAACATCCGAACATGAAGCATTACACAAACTGTCATTATGGTACAATTTCCTGCAGTGTACAGTATAATGACACATTATATAGGTCTCTAACCTAGGAACTGTAAGGGAACAGAATTTGTCACCCCAAAATATATCAATATGGTAAAACAATTTTCTTTAGGCTGGTGAGTTTTAAGAAACAGCAGACATGGGAGAAGCTCTGAATTCCAAGTACAAGTTACACTTTGTAAGGAATATTTACATATTAAGGAAAAGCTCCAATTGTAAGGGTGTCTCCCAGGTTGTACCAGGAAAAGGGGGGGACTTTTTCTCTAGAAGTTCATCAATGAAGAAGATGATGACTTATATCTGCATAACACCCTTACCTCATTCACTGGGCTTTTCCTGATAACCCATAACTTACTACACCCAAACCCAGCACCTTCTATCTTTAGCTAAAGATTTTAGTTAACATGGTAGCTCAGGCCAGTCTTGGTAATTACTCAGTTATCCTTGATCTCTTCCATGTACACAGAAGAAATACATGTTATTAAACTTTACTAATTTTCTTCTATTAATTTGTCATTGTTACAAAGAAGTGTCACCAAAGAACCCAGAAGGGTAGAAAGAAATTTTTTCTTCCCCTACAGAGCAAGGCTATACCACATAGCCTAGGTGTATAGTAGCCTAACCATTTAGGTTTGTGTAAGAGCACTCTATGCTACCTAACCTACCCTATGTTTCTCAGAATTTATCCCCTTTGTTTGATGGTGCATGATGGCACACATTTCAACCAAAATTTAATGCAAACACGATTTTGGGTAAAGATGATGTACAACTTACAAGACCAGAAGTCCTCAGCTTTACTACTCACAGTGTCCTCAGACCAGGACCTGCAGGATCAGCATCTTCCTGGAGCTTGTGTGAAATGCAGAGTCCCTGGGACCAACAGGACCTGCTGAATTAGTATTTGCACTTGAACTACAATCCTGCTTGATTCACATGCACATTAGAGTTGGAGAAGTGCCAGTCCAGACTGGCTCTTCTCACCTTCTCCATTTGACATAATTATTTGTATTTGATGTTGTAAGTTTTTAGCAGCCTCCCTTCAGACATTGCCTAATAGCTCAGGGGCAACATCACCTCTGGCTGGGAACCACTGGCCCAGAGATTAAAAACTGGAAGCCTTGTGACAGCTTCTAATTAGCACCTATTCCTTATTTTGATTATAACTTCGGGCAGATCACTAAAATTTTTCAAGCTTCATTTCTGCAATGTGAGATACAGTTCAAAATAGAACAACTCCATGGGATGGACTTTTATAAAATTGAAATTTGACAAAGCCTTAAGGTAAAAGCTCAGATTATATGGTACCAAATTATGTAAATATGTTTCTTATAATTATCAAAACTTTTATAATGTGGGACTAAAGGACAACTCTTAACATCTGATATAAGTATAACATTCTTCATTAATTTGGTAAAGTTTCATGTAGCCAAGGTGTGTAGTGTCCAAAGTTTACATGAAAGTCACAGAGTTTTCCTGTTGACGAAGAGGGAAACGGCAATTTTCTTTACCTATCAGGGTTTGTGTCCCACCGCATGCCAATTCTTTGAAGACCCTGGGATCTAATACAGACAGTATCCTCAGTCTAGGCTTTTGAGAGAACTTTATTCAAGGTTTTGATAAGGTTCTGGGAGGTGAGACATCTGGCAGGCAAGAGAGTCATGGGGAAGGAGTACGAAACCAGGATTCACTTCACTTCTCACCCGGTCTCTTGGGAACAGAGAATCAGCAGGAAAAATTTCCAGACAAGTGTCTCACAGGGAAATCTAGGCTCAGGGGTGGAAATAACATTGGAAACAGTGTAATGAGCAGATAAATGAAGCAGAAACGATCTCCGCTCTGCATGTGCAAGCCTGGGCTTTACAGGACCTATTCGTTATTTTGGATTCCTAAGTCCGAGTGGAACCAATGCTTTACTTTGTTCTGCTGCCTTGCCTGGGGACAGAGCTTCAGTCTTCATGATAAACCATCCGGGGAGGCATTCAGAGTTCCACACGGAGTTTTCTTTTCAGAGGCCCCATTCAGATGAGTCTGAGATCCCAGCAGGTATTTCAGGGATGGGTCAGAGAGGATGGAACCTGAGAACTTCTACCTGAGGTCTTCTGAGAGCCTATCCAGCCTCACTCAGAGCCCAGAGATGGCCACGTTTGCTTTCTAGGTAGACTAATTAATTTATTTAATCTGTTAAATTGGAGTTTTTTCTACCAACTTAGCTGTTTGGCATTGAATTCCATCATATATAGAGAGATGTACTGGGAGAAAGTATGAAAATTATAATTTTTTGTTCAATTCTAACAGTCTGTCATATTGTGTCCCCCTCATTATTTTTACACAAAGAAACTTAAATGTCCTCACCCATCTTTTGATGAGCATTCTTTTGCATTCATTAATGATCACATCTATCCTTTCCTAAGGATATCTGAATCTATTTATGTTTATATAGATACAATTAGAACAGTAGATAATTCTTCCTCCACAGCTTTTCAAAAGTACATTTTTTTATTTTTCTTTCTAAGTCTTTGCCAATTATCTGGAATTAGAAACCAATATCAATGTGATTAAATTATTGTATTTTATCTTTTCTTTTAGAATTAGTCTTACATATAAATTAAATTGACAATACAGTTCCTAAAATCCACTATTTTAATTTGGTCATATTTTCCCATTCCTTAACATTTGTTCTGTATAAATGCACATATTATGAAACCAGATAGGTAAGCAAAATAAGTGAGGTCCTTACTCATTAAATATCACATTATGAAGGAGAAGGCCCAGTACAGTGAAATGAGTGCAATATGACATCATCTCCTTAGTGACAAATGTATGAAGAAAGGGCATCAATAGTTGTAGCTAAAGCAGGATTTTATAGAATATGTCTGGGGAGGCCTTTTCATGTTGGACAAGGAACAGAACCAGGGCTAGTATACCCATCAGATTTGTTACAAAGAGGTCAAAACTCAAAGCTCAAAAATAACAAAGGAAAGAATTCCAGAAAGAAAAGTGAGAAAAGGGCCAGGCTCATCCACTCCTGGGCCATATAAAGAAAATTGGTCAAATAAATGTGGAATAAGTGCAGAAATAATAATTAGATCAGGGCTGAGGTGGACACCATGCTGAGGCCAGTGGGGTGGTAAAGGTCCAGTCAGTGTGAGGTCCCTGGAGTCTGAGGCAACTGCAGCACCCACGCCGGCTGCCTCTTCTCTCTGCACCTGACTCTCTGTGGGCTCCTCATTCTTGTTGCTTTTCCCCCTTTTGCAGGAAGTGGTCTTTTAAAACTATTTTGTACTTATTGCAGTGGATTCCAGAGGTTTTTTAAATTTTATCTCAAAGTAAGACATTCTTTTTATGTTG
Source organism: Pteropus medius (assembly GCF_902729225.1). NCBI lineage: Eukaryota > Metazoa > Chordata > Mammalia > Chiroptera > Pteropodidae > Pteropus > Pteropus medius. The sequence continues at coordinate 7,101 of NW_024347014.1, forward strand.
TGATCCAGCATGCCTGCACACAAACACAGCAACACACACACACACACACACACACACACACACACACACACACACACACATGACTGACCAAGAGAACCATGAAACGGTTATGTATGTACTCTGTATATGATGCACTCTCATATTTTCTCATGACTTCTTGATTCTATTCCACTTAATTCTTACAAACCATCGTCTGCCACCCTACAGGGTCCTGATACGGAATATGGAAAACATTCCTCTGCCATGTCCTCCACACCTAGGTCAGTGTTGCCTCCTTCTTTTCCTTCTCTCATCATCAACAATTTCTGTGAGAATGTTCTCTCATCCCTCCATGGAATGCTTATTTATTCAGCTACTGTTCTCAACTCAGCTAAGTTTGGTGTGAAGGTGGTGATGTGTATAACATGCTGCATGCCTCACCTCACTCACTGTGCAGCAGGCAGAGAAGACATGGAACTAAATAAAAATTACCCCATAGGCATCTTAATACGTAATTAACTTGATGAGAAAGTATCCTTTTCCTGTGATTATGTTCAGAAAAAGAGAAGACTCATAAAGAAGAGGATGTAGGCAATCTGAGAATATATGGAGTTTGGAGGATGGAGAGGGAGTGAAAAGTTCGAAAATGTCTCGTGAGGAGACTCTGAGCAGAGGGAAGCGTGTGTGTAAAGGCTCTGAGCTTATAGCTGTGGCGTCAGGTGAAGCTGGGAGTCAAGTTCATCATTTGGGAGATTAGTGTGAGCACGGGCGGGCAGGGCTCTATGTGGGTGAAGTGGGTGGAAAGGTCACAAGACTTGAGCCTTATGTTTGAAGCTACAAAATTTGGCTTCTATATGCATTGTGGAGTCACCGGGATGGAGTTTAATACAAGAGTCTTATGAACAGTTTTCAATATACAGAGATCTCCATGGATCAATGTGATTATCTGTCTAGAGGGTATCTGGCCCTTAAAAGATGGGAGAAATGGCGACAAACTGAAATATGGCTGTGCAATTGGGGATCTAGAGTTGAGGAAGCAAGGGAGACATTAGATGCAGAAAAAAAATAATCAGCCTCATCTCATCTCAGTTTGCTAAGCATGTTACATATATTGTTCAAATCTGTCACCACTCTAAATTGATACCACTGCCTGCACTATTTGGGTGAGGATATTAACATTTAGAATGTCCAGCTGTGTCTCATTTCCTTTTGAAAATTGTAAGTTTATTCTTTGCAATTTTTTTAGTAAAGTATTTGATCTGTAAGATATCTTGATGCCATAAAGATATTGCTCTTTTATATTTTGAATAAATAGTTATTTGCTCCCTTATTGATAATTCTGGGCAGAAGGCAAAAGAACTGTGGTTGGCATGTTACCAAAACCAAGGATGCTTTCTCCTCATTACAATTTCTCAGAGACCATCTGAACTGATTAGATCTGTCTCTGTCTCTGTCATTGTCTCTGTCTGTCTGTCTATCTTTCATCTTTTTATCTCTGTTTATTGAACTGATTTTTAATATACAGGGAAGAAAATAGATATATGAAAATGGAGCCCCAGTTTTACATGTCAAATTGTGAGCTTATCAAGAGGACTTTGGAACTATTTCTATAACCTATAGGGACAAGATAATCTGATATTATGTTGCCCTGTGTTATTTCTTTCCTCATATTGTGTCTGGGAGTGAGTAGAAGCTGGTATTAACATGACCCCAGGAGGACATAGTATGTGTGTCTGTGAGTGTGAAGTACATGAGCATTTCTCCACTCTCGGGGCAGGGGTACCTAGCTTATATACTCTGATATGTGTTCTTTAAAATACAGATACAGAATGTCAATCAACAGATGGAAATAAAGAAGGCATCACTTCTTTTCACAAGATTCCTTGCAAAGAAAATAAAGTTAAGGACAGCATGTGATTGAGCGAGTCCCTGTGTCTTGAAGTTTCATCTGTAGCAGACAGGCCAGCTCATTCCTCCACATTCTCTGACAGCATCCCTATCATCTCCCTCTTGCTCATTCCCCTCACCACACGGCTTCCTTTTGAGTCTTGATTACTTGAGACAAGGGCTAACATCAGGACCTTTGTACTGGCTCTTTCCCACACAGGCGGCTACACACTTCCCAAAAATCATCCTGTCTTTCAGTGTCTCCCTTAAGGTCTCTATTCAAATAGCACCTTATTTTCAAGTCTTTCTCAATTCCATTAAAAATAACATGCACATCTACACTCTTATATACCTACTTTTTTTTTTTTATCAAAGCAAATGTACCATCTAACATCGTGTATGATTTTTCACTTCCTTATATTCTGTCTCCTTCCTTGGATTATAGGGACTTCTGTTTTTCAGTACTGTGTACTCTTTACCTAGAAAATGACCAGGACTCAGCATTTATTCCTCAATGTATAAAAAAAATTCTCATTAAATCGATATAAAAATGATTTATTTGACAAATTGCTAAGAGTGGGACATAAATTCCTAATTAGAGATATCACATGACCTTACTTAAAGGGGGTCAGATCTCTACAAAAGCATATATATGTCATCTGTACATTTTACAGTTAAAATATAAATGGTAGCATTTCACATGTTAGTAATACTCATGTGTAAAAATTAATCATGTTATTTTTTTTTTAATTTTTAGTTATCGACTCTACCACATGGATCTAGGGAATGGTACACGAATTTCAGAATTTCTTCTTCTGGGATTTTCAGATGAACCGAAACAGCAGCCTCTCATATTTGGCTTCTTCCTCTCCATGTACCTGATCACCATGTTAGGAAATCTGCTCATCATCCTGGCCGTAAGCTCAGACTCCCACGTCCACACACCCATGTACTTCTTCCTCTCAAACCTCTCCATGATAGATATCTGTTTCACCTCTACCACCATCCCAAAGATGCTGGTGAACATCCAGACACAGAGCCAAGTCATAACCTATGGAGGCTGCATCACACAGATTTTTTTTTCCCAGCTCTTTGGAGTGTTGGATGACTTCCTCCTGACTGTGATGGCCTATGACCGCTTTGTGGCCATTTGTCACCCCCTGCACTACACGGTCATCATGAACTCCAGGCTCTGTGGAGTGCTGCTTCTGGTGTCCTGGATCATGAGTGCCCTGAATTCACTGTTAGAATGCTTAATGGTTTTGCAACTGTCTTTCTCTACAGTCTTGAAAATCCCCCACTTTATCTGTGAACTCAATCAGATGATCCAACTTGCCTGTTCTGACACTTTTCTTAATAACCTGGCGAAGTATTTGTCAGCCGTGCTGCTGGCTGTCTTTCCTTTTGCTGGGATCCTTTACTCTTACTCTAAGATTGTTTCCTGCATACGTGGAATCCCATCAGCTCAGGGGAAGTATAAAGCATTTTCTACCTGTGCGTCTCACCTCTCTGTTGTCTTCTTATTTTATTGTACAGGTCTAGCAGTGTACCTCAGTGATGCCACAGCACACACTCAAGTGCAGTGGCCTCGGTGATATACACCGTGGTCACACCCATGCTGAACCCCTTCATCTACAGTCTCAGGAACAAAGACATAAAGGGGGCTTTGAAAACATTCTGTGGGATGGCAGCTATAAAAGGGACATCTGTTTTGGGGCTGAAGAATTTCCGTGTTTGGAGAGCTAAAAGCCTTAGAACCAGAAAATTGTGGAAATAGAATATGCCTCCTTTATTTATTTGCTGGAATTTCCATTTATTTTATTCACCTTCTCTATACAATGTAAGTAATTGTTTATTTTATAATTGTGTATATATATATTTCCCATTTTGGCCATTTTCCCAGTCTCACAAAATTTTTCCCAAATTTGAACCAAATATATTTGGAAAAGCCGAATTATTATGTGTAGGCATACGAATCTTAAAAATAATTTCTTCTGCCCTGTGCCTCTTTGCTGTTGGAAAAGGGCCTTGGAGTCATTGTCTGCTCTACCACTTCTTTGCTCTGCTGCCTCTCTGTGCTGGGCTGACTCCCGTGATGGATACTGGTTCCTTAACAGACTGACGGCCACATTGAGGAAGCAGTGGCAGAGGCAGCAGAGTCGGGCTCTGGGGCCACTGCAACCAAGCAGTGGTTACTTTTGGAAGGGTGAGGTCAGCCCCAAATGCCCAGAATATGTATCACCCCAGATGTGAATCAGGCTTTATTAAAGAAGAGATAGATGATTGTAGTGTTTTTTGGTGGTGGCAGCAGCCAGGTGGAAAATAAAACATTTTGCAGAGGTCAGGCGCAATTTGAACCTCAGAATGATTATACAAGATTTTAGACCATTTCTAAGTAGAAATCCACTGGACCAAGATAATAGAGCCAATGAGGGAGGTCACCAAACTCACACTGACTCTGGGGACCAAGTCAATCTTCAAGGTTGCCAATGACTCGGAGATACAGATCGCAAGGAAGTACTCATCTCAGTAGATCTCCAGCTATGGAAAGAATAATACTACAGTTCTTTGCTGACATCTTTGCAAATTCTGTAGTTCCTAGAATCTCCATCCCTTTTGCCTGGAGCGGGATGCTACACTCCAACCCTGGGGACTATGCCTGGGGTCACACAGGGCTTGATGCCATCGTAACCCAGCTTTTAAGACAACTGGAAAACACAGGGCCTCCACGAGCTGACAAGGGAATGATCACATCTCTCCCAACAGTGACAGTAACTCAGGAGCAAGTCGATAAGTGTTTAGAATGTTCGGTATGCAAAAAATGTTCGGTACACAGTTGAAGAGGAAGTCGGCAGTTACCAAGCAGCCACATCTTTCACAGCAGTTGTAATGTGCCATGGTTAGAACTGCATGACACATGTTCTTTATGTGGGAAGAGCTTAAATGGTGAGCATGCTACTTGGCAAACTCAGAGCTCTGAGGCTTCTGCAAGCAACAGATTTAGCAGTGACAGACAACTACAGGACTTTTCTGAAGCTAAAGACCATGTCTGAGTCAGGGCTGTGGTGCTCTTCTTATCACAGCTGTAAATTGTATCAAAACAAACAAACAAACAAAATATTAGGTGGATTTAGGAAACGTATAAGAAAGCCCAACCCATAATAATGCAATGAGTGTTTTTCTTCTCTAAATTTAAAGTTAGCATCTGTAGATGGAATTATATCTAAATCAAAATGCTTCCGATTTCTCAATTCACAGTGATAATTTTATAAATGCGAAACCTAATTATATGGATTTACCCCTAGCCAGAATAGAATCAGTTCCTTTAAGCCCAGCTAGAGTCGTGCTATCTGTCAAGTTACCCTGTAATGGATGCTATCACCTCCTTGTTCAACCTCCATCCTATCATTAGTTCATTTTATAGTAAATACAGTAGAACCAGAGCCCTAAAATAAATAAAAATAAAAATAATTTCTTATCAAATGGTCATATCATCTCTGTAATTCTCTTTTGGGTTACTAAAGATTATCCATGAATTGTATAACTCACATATAGCAAACTACACTTGTTGACTAAGTTCCTTTACGTGATGTTTTGCACAGAGAAAAATGAAATAGTTTTCTCTTTGGGTCTTTGCTATTCTATTTCACTACCTTAACTACTCTTAAAATATCACACACTTTAACATTCTGCTGGTTTTAACTAGACTTCTGCTTTTATTCTCTTATTGAGTTCGGTGTCCACAATGCCTCTCATAGTCCTGGGGAAAAAATTGATTATCAAATATATATATCTCCAGGTAGAGCCATCAGAGAAAGGCAAAAGGAATAATAGATTCAGCTAATATGCTCTTTTTTTTTAAGTTTATTAGGCTAACATTGGTTAATACAATTATATAATTTTTGAGTGTACATTATAATTTGACATCTATATATTCTATTGTGTGATTACCACCCAGAGTCTCATTTCCTTCAGCTACATATATTTGATCCCTTTTACTCACTTCACCCTTCCACAACCCCCCTTTCTCTGAACCCTTTTACCCTGTCTACCTCTTTCCTCTTTCCTCACCCCCTACCCTCTGGTAACCACTAGTCCATTGTCTATGTCCCTGAGTCTCTGTTTGTCCTGCTCACTTGTTGCTTTTAGGTTTATGTCCCACAAATAAGCGATATCATGTGATTTTCTACTTTTTCTGTCAGGCTTATTTCGCTTAGCATGATTATCCTGAGGTCCATCCAGGATGTCACAAATGGCAGTATTTAATCTCTTCTGATGGCTGGGTAATATTCCATTGTATATATATACCACAGCTTCTTTAGCCAATCATTTATTGTAGGACACTTTGGTTGCTTCCATGTCCTGGACAATGTGAACATGCTGCTATGAACATCGGTGTGAAAATATCTTTTTGGATATGAGTTTTCAAGTCTTTGGGGTAAATACCAAGTAGAGAGATTGCTGGCTCATATGGTAGATCAATTCTTAGTTTTTTGAGGAACTTCCATACTGTTTTCCCTAGTGGCTATACCAAATTGCAGTCCCACTGGCAGTGTATGAGGGTTCCTTTTTCTCAGCATCCTCTCCAACATTTGTTACTACTTGTCCTGTTGATTATAGCTATTCTAACAGGTGTGAGATGGTATCTCATTGTGATTTTGATTTCCATTTCTCTAATAGCTAGCGATGTTGAGCATCTTTTCACATATTTGCTGGCCATTTGTATGTCCTCTAGGGAGAAGTGTCTATTCAAATCCTCTGCCCATTTTTTGATTGGATCCTTTATTTTTTGTTGTTGTTGTTCTTGAGTCGTATGAGTTCTTTGTATATTTTGAATATTAGTCCCTTATTGGAGGCATTGCTTGCAAATACATTTTCCCATTCTGATAGTTGTCTCTTTACCTTGTTGACAGTTTCTTTTTCTGAGCAGAAGCTTTTTAGTTTGATGTAGTTGCATTCATGTATTTTTGGTTTTACTTCCCTTGCCTTCGAGGTCAAATTCATAAAATCCTCTTTGAGTCTAAGGTCCTTAAGTTTAGTTCCTGTTTCTTTTATGCATTTTATTGATTCTGGTCTTATATTCAGGTCTTTAATCCATTTTGAGTTAATTATGGTGTATGGGGATAGACAAGAGTCTAGTTTCATTCTTTTGCAGGTGGCTTTCCAGTTTTCCCAACACCATTTATGGAAGACGCTTTCCTTTCTCCACTGTATGTTTCTGGCTTTTTGTTGAAAATCATTCACCCATATAAATATGGGTATACTGCTGTATTTTCTATTCTGTTCCATTGATCTATGTGTCTGTTTTGCTGCCAATACCATGCCGTTTTGACTACTGTCGTTTGGTAGTATAATTTGAAGTCTGGCAGACTTCAAATTGATTCCAGACTTCAATGTTGATTCCAGCCTCGTTCTTTTTTCTGAGGATGGCTTTGGCAATTCGGGGTCTTTTGTGCTTCCATACAAATCTGATAATTTTTTGTTCTATTTCTTTAAAAAATGCCAATGGTATTTTGATGGAGATTGCATTAAATCTGTATAATGTTTTAGGTAATATGGTCATTTTAACTATGTTGATTCTTCCAATCCAAGAACACAGAATATCTTTCCATTTCTTTGCACCTTCTTCAATTTATTTTAATAGAGTCTTGTAGTTTTCATTATATAGATCCTTCACATGTTTCATTAGGTTTATTCCTAGGTATTTTATTCTTATTGCTGCAGTTTCAAAAGGAGTGGTTTTTTTTTTCATTTCTTTTTCTGATACTTCATTATTAGAGTATAGGTATGCTATGGGTTTTTGAATGTTGATTTTGTATCCAGAGACTTTGCTGTATTAAGTTATTGTTTCTAGTAGTGTTCTTGTGGAGTCTTTAGGGTTTTCTATATAGAGAATCATGTCTTCTACAAATATTGACAATTTGACTTATTTATTTCCTATTTGGATGCCTTTTATATCTTTCTCTTGCCTGACTGCACTCACTAGGACCTCCAAAGTTATATTAAATAACGGTAGCGACAGCCTTGCCTTGTTCCTGGGATGTTAAAGGGAAGGTTTTTAGTTTTTCACCATTAAATATAATGTTGGCTGAGAGTTTGTCATACATGGCCTTTATTATGTTAAAGTAATTTCCTTCTATACCAATTTTGTTAAGTGTTTTTTATCATAAATGGATACTACATCTTGTCGAAGGCTTTTTCTGCATCTATTGATATGATCATATGATTCTTATTTGTTAATTTGTTTAGTTGTTGTAACACATTAATCAACTTGCATATGTTGTACCATCCCTGTGCCCCCGGGAAGAAGCCCTCTTGATCGTGGTGTGTACTCCTTTTAATATGTTGTTATGTTCGGTTCACTAGTATCTTATTTAGGACTTTTGCATCTGTGTTCATGAGAGATGTTGCTCTGTAGTTTTCTTTTTTGTGTTATCTTTACCAGGTTTTGGTATCAGAGTAATAGTGGCCTCATAAAATGTGTTGGGAAATATTGCCTCCTCTTCTAATTTTTGGAAGAGTTTGAGGAGAATAGATATTAAATCTTTTTTGAATGTTTGGTAAAATTCACTGGTGAAGCCATCCATCTGGTCCTGCACTTTCACTTTTCGAAACGTTTTTGATGATTCTTTCAATTTCGACACTGCTGATTGATTTATTTAGATTTTCCAGATCTTCTTGATTCAGTCTAGGAAGATTGTATTTCTCTAAGTACTGGTCCATTCGTTCTAGGTTATTAAATTTGCTACTATATACTTTTTCATAGTATTCTTGCATGATTTTTTGCATGTCTGTGATGTCAGTCATAATTTCCCCTCTTTCATCCCTGATTTTGTTTATATGTGCTCTTTCTCTTTTTTCTTTAGTGACCCTAGTCAGGAGTTTGTCAATTTTATTAACTTTCTCAAAGAACCAGTCCCTTGTTGTATTTATTTTTTCTATCGTTTTTTGTTTTCAATTTCATTTATTTCTACTCTAATTTTGACAATTTCTTTCCTTCTGCTGACTTTAGGCTTCATTTGTGCTTCCTTTTCTAGTTTTTTTAAGATGAAGCATTAGGTTGTTTATTTAGGCTCGTTCTTGTTTTGGATATAGGCCTGTAATGATATGAACTTTCTTGTTATGACCACTTTTGCCCTGTCCCAAATGTTTTGATATGTTGTACTATTATTATCATTCATTTTTATGTATCTCTTGATCTCTCTTTTTATTTCTTCCGTGACCCAGTTATTCTGCTGTAGCATGTTATTTAATCTCCATGTATTTGTGGATCTTCCAGATTTCTTTTTGCAGTTGATCTCTAGTTTCAAAGTATTATGATCAGAGAATATGGGTGGTATTATTTCAATACTCTTATATTTGTTGTGACTATCACTGTGTCCCAGTACGTGTTCGATTCTTGAGAATATTCCATGTACACTAGAGAAGAATGTATAAGCAGCTATTTTGAGACAGAAGGCTCTGTAAATGTCAATGACGTCTAGTTGGTCTAATGTGTCATTTAAGGAGGTTATTTCCTTATTGATTTTCTGTTTGGAGGTTATTTCCTTATTGATTTTCTGTTTGGATGATCTGTTCATATCCGACAGTATTTAAATATCTTACTACAATAGTGTTTTGGTCTGTTTCTCCCTATAGTTCTGTTAGTAATAGCTTTATATATTTCAAGGCTCTCTGATTGGGAGCATAAATATTAATGTGTTATGTCTTCTTGGTGCATGATTCCCTTTATCATTATGAAGTGTCCCACTGTATCTTTCTTTATCTTTTTTATTTGGAAGTCTATTTCATCCCAAGTTAGTACCGCTACTCCCACTTTTTTCTGAATGCAATTTCCTTGAAATATCATTTTCTACCCTTTCCCTTTGAGTCTATATTTGTCTTTGGAGCTGAGATGTATCTCCTAGAGACAGCATATGGTTGGGTTTTGTTTTGTAATCCATTCTGCAACTCTGTATTGGTGAGTTCAGTCCATTTACATTTAGGGTGATTATTGAAATATTAGGTCTTCTTATAACCATTTTATCTTTTGCTTTCTGGTAGCTCAGTGTTTCTATTGCTTCCTTGTCCTTGTGTTTCTGTTTTCTGTATTTTGGTTGGCTTTTGTGGATTTTCCCTCTTTTCCTTCTTGTTTTATATTATATACTACGGTTTTGAATCTTTGGCGTGTGGTTACCATTATGAATATGGAAAGGATTGTTATCTATATACAGTCGTCCAGTTTCTTCTGCTTGTGCCCTATCAACTTTCTCCTTTGTAAATTTGGATCTTTGAATCTTCCCCTTATCAGTCATTGTTGCCTCAGTTTGTCCCTATGTAAGCTGAACATTCATTACTATCTTGCTATAGCATATCTGTTCTTATTATTTAAGCTTATAATACCCTGTTTTGGTAAGGGCTGCGCTACTCTGCTTCTATTTGCTTGATACTCACTTTACTCCTAATTATGTATTGTTTTGTTTCATTTTGTTATTTTGTTTTAGATGCGCTGACAACTTTCAGTATTTCCTGTAGTGCAGGCTTCGTAGTGGAGAATTCTCTAATTTTTATATGTCTGGAAAAGTCTTAATATCTCCTTCATATCTGAAGGAGAGCTTAGCTGGATACATAATTCTAGACTGGTAGTTTCACTTAATAGTTTAAATATTTGATTCTATTCCTTTCTGGCTTGTAAGGTTTGCTCTGAGAAGTTCAAAGATAATCTAATGGATTTTCCTTTTTATGTTACCATTTTCTTTTCCCTGGCTGCCCTGAGAATTCTGTCTTTGTCATTGATTTTTGTAACTTTAATACAATGTGTCTTGGTGAAGGCCTTTTGGGGTTGAGTTAATTGCGTGTTCTGCTGATTTCTTGAATTCCAAGCTCCAGCTCATTCCTTACATTTGGGAAATTCTCATCAACTGTTTATCTGAAAATGCTTTCTACTCCCTGTTCCTTTTCCTCTCCTTCGATAATGCCCATTATTCTTATGTTTTCTCTCCTGGTAGTATCAGCTAGTTCTTGCATTTCTCTTTCATTATTTTTCATTCTTCAGTTTCTCTCCACTTCCTTCTGACTTATTTCTAGATTTCTGTCTTTGATATCACTTATCCTTTTCTCCTTTTGGTCAACTCTATTTCCCAAGCTTGCTATTTCATTTTCAACTCTTGCAGTGTGTTCTTCATCTGCAGAAGTTCTATTTGGCTCCCTTTGAGGGTTTCAATCTCCTTGCTGTGCTCATCTAGTTGTTTTTTCAATTCCTGAAATTGTTGATATTATTCTTTTAGGATTTTATTGAGTTTTTTTGGAAGTACCATCCTGAATTCTCTGTCATTTAAGTTGCATATTTCTATGTCTGTAAGCTTATTTTCTGGAGATTTTTCTCTTTCTTTCAGAAATGCCTTGTCACCTTGGTTATTCATTGTGTTTAATGGACTATTTCTCCACCTGGGCCTTAATGGAAGTGTATTTTGTTGCTTTTCCAGAAAGATTTATTTTATAAAGGTCTCTCTTTAGCCTGCTGCAAAGAAGGCGCTTCTCTTTTGGTTTCCAGTAGGTGGCATCTAAGTCTCTTGGATTCCTGCATTATATAAAGCCTAAATGTCTTTTTTATTTTCTTACAGATATTTAATCACACTTGCTACTCTCAGTTTCAGTCCCTGTCAGTGTTAGCTACAGTTTCAGTACTATTTGCTCAGATTCCCCTGGAGCACTGCAGTGATCTGTCTCGGAGCATATGTGTGGAGGGACCTCTGGGTTGAGAGTTGGGTTGGCTCTCAGTCTCGGTTTTGCAATCGGGACTGGTAAAAATCAGCTGTTGTTTCTTTGCAGTCTCATCTGGCCTCTCTGCTTTCTGCCTTGATGACAGGGTCCTGGTGCCAGCTGCTAAAAGTTCCGGCACCTCCAGGCAGGCTGGTCAGGGACATCGCCTCACCTTCTTCCCTCCTCCTCCTCCCACAGGGAGCTCCAGAGGCTGCCAGAGGTAGCTTTAGTCTTGGCAGCTTTTGCTCAGATTCCCCTGGGGTTCTGCAGTGTTCGGTCTTGGAGGGTATGTGGGGAGGGGCCCTTTATTTAGGGAGTTGAGGGCTGCAGCTCTGCCTCGGTTTTGGAACTGGGCCAGTAAAACTCAACCGTTGTTTCCTTGCTGTCTCATCCCACTTCTCTGCTTTCTGTCCTGATGACTGGGCCCTGCTGCCAGCTGTGTAGAAGTCCCAGCACTTCCAGGCAGGGTTGTTCAGGAAAGTCACCACACCACCACCCCTCCTCCCCCTCCTGCAAGGAGCTCCAGAGGCTGCAAGATGCAATTTCTTTATTTCTCCGAGTCCACTACCCGGCACCCGGGTTTCTGACCTGTGGTAGTTCTTATGCACAGATCCCACACTCAGACATTCTGGTGTGACGTTTGGGTGCTTCTTGTTGAGTTTTAGATGTTCAGCTTATTGATGTTCCAGGGGGAGAGATCTGAGGACGTCTCTAACTCCGCCATGTTTCCTCACCATCTCTCCTGTTCTCATAAGCTCTTTAGAAAGACTTGATCTTATACACGAGGAAGCATTACTCAGTTGATTACTATGCAAAGATTTCTTTTTCATGATGTAACCTACTCCTAAAGTACAGAAGATAGATTTCACATGTGAGGGTTTGTTTTCATTGAGATGAAGAATGGTTGGTGTATTTACGTTTTATTACTAAATTACTTTCCTGTTTGCCCTCCAAAATTTCAATTCTGCCTACAAATATGACTCTTCTGCAGTCTAAACAAAATATCTCCACTTTTCTTATTTTGTCTTAACCACTAACTGGATAGTGAATGAACAATGTCACTATCATCCCTTTCATAGCTCCTCATATGCAGGAAATTCTTCCATCTTCATGATCAGAACATGACTCAGAGGACAATTTGATTTCTTCAGGGTTTCTGCTAAAATGCACATCCTTCCAACATCTCTTGGTTACATGAAAGCGACCTTTAATAGAGTCAATTGTTAATCCAGTTATCCAAATAAACTTGAATAACAGAATGATTATAAATGCTATGCCCAAATATCAGAACATATGCCCATAATTAAAAACCAGCCAGTAATTATAATTGCTCTCATTCAATTCTTTTTAGTTATTGTATCAGATAGCTAATGCTGCATAACAAGCTAACCTAAATGATATAATTTACATCAAATGGGATTATATAGGGGAGTTGTTCTGATCTCTACTCAGATACTCATGGGTCCACATCAGCTGGGAATCTCTACATTGTGTATCTCCAGCTCATCCATGATGTTGTGTAAGGCTGTAATGCACCCCTGTCTTGAACCAATTTATGACAGTTTATTTATATATGTAGTATAATCTAGTATACAAAAAAATGAGTTTACCAAAAGTAATTTTTCATAAATTAATGTCACTGTTTTTATATCCATATAAAACACTTTGCTTTCTACCAAATGATATTTCTCCCCTTTCCATTAAAGTGTGACTCAAGCTACCTGTCCTCTACATCCTACCTTGAGCCAGAATCATTTTACTTTTTCTTGTTTGCTAATTTATTGGAGTGTAATTACATGCAATATATTTCATATATTTAAAGTGTACAAGTTGCTGGATCAAAGGGACCTAACAAATAAGAGGATATATTGAATGAGTCTAATGACACATCATTCAAGGAACTGTATGAAAGCCTTAATTGCATTATTACATACCTGTGGAAAATAGAATCTCCCTGAGCTTTTTTCCTTATTTCTGATGGTAAAACTCTACAATAATATTTCCGATAAATGTGGCAGAGAATACATAAAATCTGTGGAAATACTTGTTGATTCCAAGAATTCTCTCATCAGATAATAGTCTGTTTATGTATATGTGTATTTATATATGATTATTTAGTAAATAAACACACTACTCATATTTATATGCATAAACAGACTCAATAACCCTATCTTTTATGTTGAAATAAAATGTAAGATAATGTTGCAGAGGATATAAATGAAAATAATGGCAGGTGGAGTTAACATGAAATTTTAAAAATATAGAAACAGAAAAAATTCTAATGTAGAATGCTTATCGTTAATTTAATTTAATTTAATTTAATTTTATTTTATTTTATTTATTTATTTATTTATTTATTTTTATTATGGTGACATTGATTAACAAAAGCCAGTAAGTATCAGGTATACAAATCAACAGTAAGGCATGTCTGTACATTGCATTGTGTGTTCACCGCCCATAGTTAATTTCTTTCTGTCACCACATATTTGACCCCTTTTACCCCCTCTATCTCCCTCCTCACCTCTCCCACCCTCTGGTAATCACTAGTCTATTGTCTATGTCCATGATTTTAATAATGAATTATTGTCCTATCTTAATGTCCAAAGGCCTCAAATTCAGAGCCACATTTACATTTATGCAATGGGAAATTCTCTGTATCAGCTAATGGGGCAAAATCCCCATTTTGACTTGGGTTTCTTCTACTTAATGCGGGTTTCAATACAAAATGTCCTCACCCAAGGGAAGCAAAATGAATGAATTGAGACCCTTAAAGTCATTTTTCTCCAAAATTAGTTATTGGATAAATGTCTATATAGCATTGCTATTGCTGCTGAAACAAAACATCACACTAATGGATTTAAAAGAAGCAAATTAATTCACCTAAAGTTCAGGAGGTCAGAAGTTTGAAGAGACAATGGACTACAATCAAGTTGTCTGTCAGGCATGTTTCTTCTAGAGGCTCCAGGAGAGAATTTGTTTTCTCTCCATTTCCAGCTTCCCATGGCTACAAGCATTCCTTGGCTCATGACCCTTTTTCCAGCCTCCAAGCCTGCACTATAACACTTTCCAATCTCCCTCAGTTTCCATTTTCTTCCTTCCTCTTTCACATTTTAGGATGACGGTGATGACAATCATCCCACCTGCAAAATCACGGCCAGTGATATCATTAAAGCAGTTTATTAGTCAACCTATTCCATCTGCTATCTTAATCCTTCCTTGTAACGAAAAAATAACATATTACAAATTTCTGAGGATTACGATGTGGTTATCTTTTGGAGGCTCTTATTCTGCCTACAATAATATTTTTATCAGTGACAACACAAGAGTCTTTATATAAAAGAATAAAAATAAGTATTTCTAGAAGTATATCATATAATGTCATTTATGAATTCTTATATAAAAAAACTGAACAATGAATTTATAACAGCCTTTGGAATGACTGAATACACTATTTATTCAAAATTACATGCAAATACATTTTTTCATTCAGGATATCTAACACTACTTTACCTGACTCTAACACAGAGTTACAGTCTTGCTATTCAAAAAGTGATCCTCAGACTAGGATCTGCAGCATCAATATTACCTGGAAGATTGTTTAATTCTCAGAATCTCTAGGACCAACAGGATCTGCATTTGAAGTAGAATCCTAAGTGACTCATACACAGAGCGAAGTTGGAGAAGTGCTGATCTAGACTAGGTTTTCTCAACTTTAGGACAATTGGGGCAGAATAATTACTTATGTTGGATATTGTAGGTGTTTAGCAGTCTCCTTAGACATTGCAGAATAGCCCAGGGGCAATGTCATCTCAGGCTGGGAACCACTGACCTAGAGTTTGAAAACTAGAAGCGTCCTGACAGATTCCAATCAAGGCTCATCCCTCACTCAGTTTGTAACTTGGGGCAGACACTAAATTCCTTCAAGCCCCATTTCTGCAATGGAAAATGGAGTTCATGAGAGTACTACCTCATAGAATGGACTTTTCAAAAATTAAATCAGGTGATGATTATTAAATGCTAATCTCAGGTTATATGGCAAAAAATATCTAAATGTATCTCTCATAATTAACAAATATTGTATAATGAGGCACTAAATGATAACATCTAATTACTTGTGATATAAGTACAAATTCCCTAATTATTTTGACAAATGTGTCAGGGAGCCATAGAGAGTGGTGCCCCAAATTTCATATCACAAGAACAGAGCTCTCCCCTTGTTGAAGGGGAAGTAGCATGTCTCTGGAGACATCAGAACTGTATCCTGACCACAACTCAATGATTTAAGAAATAAAGAGATATGTTCCTGACAGATTCCTTAGTCTCAGATTTGGAGAAAACATGAATTCCAGTTTGGGATAAAGTACTAGGAGATTAGACTTCTGGGAAGCAGGTGAGGTAGAGGACAAGGAGTCATAAAAACTGAATTCACTTGACTTCTAATTTGGTCTATTGGGATCAGAGAATCATTAGAAAAAAAAATCCTTTCTGTTTATTCCAGAGTCCCAGAGGGAAATCATGTACTTAGAGGTTAGAATAACAGGAGGGAGATGTCTGATGAGCATAGAGGGACAGAGTGATAATTTCTCCTCTGTGCAGTCCCTCAGCTTGTATGGCATTGGTGGACAGGACACAATTGTTACTTTTGAGAACTTCAGTTTTACTGGAGAATACACAGCACACTCAGGGCCACACAGGAAGGTCTGGGAAAAGGGGGAGAGTCAAGGATGGGGGTGGGGAGGAAGAGAGAGAGGAGAGAGAGAGAGAGAGAGAGAGAGAGAGAGAGAGAGAGAGAGAGAGAGAGAGAGAAAATGGATTGAGTGCCCTGCCTATGTTGCAGACCAAAGACAATATAACTGGAGTTCTGTGGATTTGCATTTTGGGGTCAAATTTAAAACATGACTGTAATTAGAGTGTGAAAAATGAAAAAAGGGGTCACTCATGTGGTTCGTCATCTAGGTTACGCAGGGCTTTCAAAAGGGGCCCTTCTTTGGTTAAGTGGCCTGGGTTATCTGGTAGCTGTGTCATATAGCTGGTGATGAAGACTAACTGGAACTTTAAGCAAACATAATCGGTCGGCAGAGTCTATAAGAAGAGCTTGAGCTTATGGAAGTTCTCGCACTCTTATGTAATCGTGAGAAAACTACACACAAAAAACCCTACAGGAAGAACTCTGTTTCTAATAAAGCTCTATGGTTCTAACTTCCTTTTCACTTCTATAAATACCCCTCCATCTTGACATCCAGGCCAGAGTGTGCACTGGCTTGCCATGTCTGCTTGCTCTGGGCTGCAACCCTTTTTGGTGATGAAAAACCTAACCAATATTTTCAGTTGATGCTTGCAATATGTTTATTGAACATGGTGGTCATTGGAATGAATGGCTCAGAAATCAAAAGTTTAATGTCAGGCACTTGGATTACAGTCAAAAAGTGTAATGTCAGGCATTTATACTATAAACATACTACTGGATTTTATACCACGTGTTCTGGTTTATTCTTATTCAGCTCAGGGTCCAGAATATCGACCATATCACTGGAAACAATCGATTATCAAATATCTATTTCCCAGGGGAGTCCAAATGGAAACATACATGGAGGGTCAGAGACAACAGAAAATGAGTTGTATATTAATTTCTGAGCTAAGGATGAAATAAGGTATCTGGGTCTTCAGAGGGAGAAGATCGTTACAGGAGAGTAAAAAGAGCAGATGTTCAGTAATTATGTTTGCCCCGCCTTATACTTAGGTCATAACAGGTTATCTCTGATGATCACTCTTATAATGAGCAAGGCCCCAAATATAAATTTAAGGAAAGATAAACATTTCTAGTCGGCTCCCAGAGTCTCAATTGCAATCAACTAAAAAATAATGCACATACACATCTTGGAGGAGGGTAGAAAGTTATGTGGTTAGTGAGAGTCAGCAGTTCTTTACCAGGGATAGGTATTTAATTCTTGTGAAAACAACTCAAGGTCTGCACCAATATGTTATCTGTGAATCCAGAGAAAAGCTAGTGACCCAAGACCCTGACTTATGTCTGAGAAAGTTGACTTCGGTGAATGTAAGGAAAGGAAGCTCAGGTATGGTTTCTCGCAAATGAGAAACTTGTGGCGGAGGCTTTGTCAAGAATAGATTTTGTTCAATAAATGTGATATACCACATAAACAAATTAAAGAATACGAATCATATGATCATATCAATAGATGCAGAAAAAACCTTCGACAAGATACAGTATCCATTTATGATCAAAACATTGAACAAAATCGGTATAGAAGGAAAGTAACTTAACATAATAAAGGCCATCTATGATAAACCCTCAGTCGACATTATACTTAATGGTGAAAAACTAAAAACTTTCTCTCTAAGATCAGGAACAAGACAAGGCTGTCCACTATCACCACTATTATTATTATTATTATTATTATTATTATTATTATTATTCAATATAACATTGGAAGTCCTAGCGAGTGCAATTGGGCAAGAGAAAGATATAAAAGGCATCCAAATAGGAAATGAAGAAGACAAACTGTCACTATTTGTGGATGACATGATTCTCTATATAGAAAACCCTAAAGCCTCCGCAAGAACACTACTAGAAACAATAAGCAAATACAGTAAAGTTTCTGGTTACAAAGTCAATGTTCAAAAATCCGTAGTGTTCCTATACTCTAACAATGAAGTGTCAGAAAAAAAAAGCAGAAAAAATCATTCCTTTTGTAATTGCAACAAAAAGAATAAAATACCTAGGAATAAACTTAACGAAACATGTGAAGGACCTATATAATGAAAACTACAAGACTCTATTAAAAGAAATCGAAGCAGATACAAAGAAATGGGAAGATATTTCATGTTCTTGGATTGGAAGGATCAACATAGTTAAAGTGACCATATTACCAAAAGAATTATACAGATTTAATGCAAGCCCCATGAAAATCCCATTGGCATTTTTTAAAGAAATAGAACAAAAAATCATCAGATTTCTATGAAAGAACAAAAGATCCCAAATTGCCAAAGCCATCCTTAGAAAAAAGAACGAGGCTGGAGGCATCACTCTGCCCGATTTCAAATTATATTACAAAGCGACAGTAATCAAAACGGCATGGTATTGGCAGCAAAACAGACACATGGACCAATGGAACAAAATCGAGAGTCTAGAAGTAAACCTGTATTTACACGAGCAAGTAATTTTCAAAAAAAGCCAAAAATATACAGTGGAGAAAGGAAAACCTTTTTAATAAGTGGTGCTGGGAAAACTGGAGAGCCACCTGCAAAAGAATGAAACTAGACTGTTGTCTATCACCACATACCAAAATTAACTCAAAATAGATTAAGGACCTGAATGTAAGTCCTGAAACAATAAAATGCATAGAAGAAAACACAGGAATGAAACTCATGGACCTTGGACTTAAAGAGGATTTTATGAATTTGACCTCAAAGGCAAGGGAAGTAAAAGAAAAAATACATGAATGCAACTACATCAAACTAAAAAGCTTCTGCTGAGCGAAAGAAACCATCAACAAGGTAAAGAGACAACCATCCGAATGGGAAAATATATTTGCAAGCAATGCCTCCAGTAAGGGACTAATATCCAAAATATACAAAGAACTCATACAACTCAATAACAACAACAAAAAAACAAAGGATCCAATCAAAAGATGGGCAGAGGACCTGAACAGACACTTCTCCCCAGAGGACACACAAATGGCCAACAAACATATGAAAAGATGCTCAGCATCACTAGCTATTAGGGAAATGCAAATAAAAACCACAATGAGATACCATCTCTCACTGTAAGAATGGCTATAAGCAACAGGACAAGTAATAACAAATGCTGGAGAGGATGCAGGGAAAATGGGACCCTCATACACTGCTGATGGGACTGCAAATTGGTACAGCTACTATGGAAAACATTATGAAGGTTCCTCAAAAAACTAAGAATTGATATACCATATGATCCAGCAATCCCTCTACTGGGTGTTTACCCCAAAGACTTAAAAAATCATATCCATAAAGATATTTGCACATCTATGTTCATAGTAGCATTATTCACAGTGACCAGGACATGGAAGCAATCAAAGTGTCGTATGATAGATGATTGGCTAAAGAAGCTGTGGTACAGATATACAATGGAATATTACTCAGCCATAAGAAGAGATGAAATACAGCCATTTGTGACAACATGGATGGACCTCAAGATAATTATGCTAAGCGGAATAAACTTGACAGAAAACGTTGAAAATTACATGATATCATTTATATGTGAGATATAAACCTAAAAGCAACAAAGGAACAGGACAAACAAACAGAGACTCATGGACATGGACTATAGACTAGTGATTACCAGAGGGTAGGGGATGGGGGAAGTGGAGGAAGATAGATGGGATAAAGGAGGTCAAATATATGGGAGTAGAGGGTAGGGGTGAAGTAGGTAAAGGGGATCAAAATGGTAGTTGAAGGAAACTGGACTTTGGTTGGTAAACACACAATAGGATATATAGATGTTAAATTATAATACACACCTGAAAATTATATAATTGTATTAACTAATGTTACCCAATAAACTTAATTAAAAATAAATAAATTAGTCATCAGATTTGTATGGAAGTCCAAAAGATCCCAAATCTCCAAAGCTATCTTGAGAAAAAAGAACAAGCCTGAAGGCATCACTCTGCTCAACTTCAATTTATACTGTAAAGTGATAATAATCAAATGGCATGGTATTGAAAGAAAAACAGACACATAGACCAGTGGAACAGAACAGAAAGTCCAGAGGTAAACTCCCATGTACATGAGCAAATAATTTTCAACAAAGGAGCCAAAAATGTACAGGAGAAAAGAAAGCCTCTTCAATAAATTGTTGCAGGAAAACTTGAAAGCCATCTGCAAAAGAATGAAACTTGAATGTTGTCTCTCACTACGCACCAAAATCAACTCAAAATGGATTAAGGACCTAAATATAAAACCTGAAACAATAAATTGGACACAAGAAAACATAGCTACTAAACTCATGAACCTTGGACTTAAAGAGGATTTTATGAATTTGACTTCAATGGCAGGGGAAATAAAAGCAAAAATAAATGAATGGAACTATATCAAAGTAAAAAGTCCGCATCGCTAAAGAAACTATCACAAGGTAAAGAGACAACAATATGAATGGTAAAATATATTTGCAAACAACCCCTCCCGTAAGGTTCTAACACTCAAAATATATAAAGAACTCATACAAGTCAATAACACACAAAAAAATTCAATTAAAAGCTGGGCAGAGGACCTGAAGAGACACTTCTCCCAAGAAGATATATAAATGGTCAACTTCACTAGCTATTAGGGAAGTGAAAATCAAAGCCAAAATGAGATACCATCTCATACCTGTTAGAATGGCTATCATCAACAGGACAAGTAGTAACACGCGTTGGAGAGGATATGGAAGAAAAGAAACACTCATACACTGCCAGTTGATCTACAAAATGCTACAGTCACTATGGAAAACAGTATAGAGGTTCCTCAAAAAAACTAAGAATTGATCTACCATATGATCCAGCAATCCCTCTATTGGGTATTTACCCAAAAGTCTTAAAAACCCATATTCAAAAAGATCTTTTCACACTGATGTTCATAGCAGCATTATTCATGATTTCCAGGACATGGAAGCAACCAAAGTATCCTACAACAGATGATTGGATAAAGAAGCTGTGGTACATGTATACAGTAGAATATTATTCAGCCATAAGAAGAGATGAAATACTGCCATTTGCGATAGCATGGATGGACTTTTAAATATTCATGCTAAGTGAAATAAGCCAGTCAGAAAATGTTGAAAACCACATTATATCACTTAATGTGGGATATAAACCTAAAAGCAACAAAGATACTGGACAAACAGAGACTCATGGACGTAGACAATGGACTAGTGGTTACCAGAGGGTAGGCACGGGGAGGTAGATGGGGAAAAAAGAGAAAAAAAAGAAATACGGAAACAAGCTCAGGGAGATTCCATTTTTTCACAGATATGTAACAGTGCAATTAAAACTTTCAGACAGTTCTTTGGATGATGTGTAAATAGACCCTTTCAATATATACTCTTAATTTATTAGGTCTCTTTGATTCAGCAATTTGTATGCTTTAAATATGTGCAAGACATTTGATGCAATTACAGTCCAATCAAATAACAAACAGGAAAAAAATCTAGTGATGCCAGGTTCAAGGTAGGGCACAGGTAGCTTGAGTCACACTTTAATGGAGGAAGAGGAAATATCATTTGGTAGAAAACAAAATGTTTTATATGGATATAAAAATAGTGGCATTAATTTGTCACAAATTACATTTGGTAAACTCATTTTTTTGGTAAAGAGGTTATACTACTTATGTAAATAACCTTCATAAATTGGTTCAAAGCATTATAGCCTCTCACAATTTCATGGATGAGCTATAGACACACAGTGTACAGACCCCAGCTGATGCAGACTCATGAGTATCTGAACAGAGATCAGAACAACTCCCATCATATAATCCCATTTGATATAAATCATAGCATTTAGGACAGTTTGTTATACAGCATTAAATAACTGATATAATAATCAAGGCAATCAAATAAAGGAAATTATAATAAGTTAATGTTTTTAACTTTTGGCATATGTTGTGACATTTAGACATAGCATCTATGACCATTTTGTTATTCGAGTTTATTTTGGATAACTGGATTAATAATTGGCTCTATTGAGGATTGCTTCCAGGTAACCAGGAGAGGTCAGAAGGACGTGCATCTTAGCAGAAATGCTGCTGACCCTGAATCATATGACAGGGCAGGAACACAAGCTCTCCTGTGAGTCACATTCAGGTCTTGAAGATGGAAGTGATTCTTGCATATGAGGAAGTATGAAAGGGATGCTATTGATATTGTTCATTCACTATCCATGTAGTGGTTATGACAAAATTAAGAAAAGTGGAGATATTTTGTTTATAGGAATAATATTTGTAGGGAGACTGAAATTTTGGAGGACAAATAGGAAGGCAACTTGGTAATAAAACATAAATATACCAATCATTCTTCACCTCAGTGAAAAGAGGCCCTCATACATGGAATCTATCTTATATAATTCAGTAGCAGATTATAGCATAAAAAAGAAATATTTTGCATACTAATCAACTGAGTAATGCTTCCACATATACAAGACCAATTCTTTCTAAAGATCATATTAGGTGAATCTATTTATCAAATCTGTGTTTTCCTGACGACTCTACCTAGAGATGTATATGTGATAAACAATTTTTGTCAGCAACTGTGGTAGGCATTGTAGACACCAAACTCCATAACAGTAAAATGTAGGAGTCTAGTTAAAAAACCATCAGAATGTTAAAGTCCACATTATCAGTAAGAGAAGTTACGAGAGTGAAATTAAATAGAATGACAGACCCAAAGTGACACCATATTTCACTTTTTTTAAAAATATCATGTTAATGAACTTAGTCAACA
This sequence comes from Pteropus medius, assembly GCF_902729225.1. Lineage (NCBI taxonomy): Eukaryota > Metazoa > Chordata > Mammalia > Chiroptera > Pteropodidae > Pteropus > Pteropus medius. The sequence continues at coordinate 30,175 of NW_024347014.1, forward strand.
AGCATACTTTGCTATATGTGAGTTATACAATCCATCAATATTCTTTCGGTAACACAAAATAAAATTCTTGAGATGATATGACCATTTGAGAAGAAATTTTTCTTAAGAAATCCATACGAATTCACAAAATAATTAGGTTTTCCAAATATTTTTGGTTCAAATTTGGGTAAAACTTTTAAGACTGGGAAAATGTACAAGGGAAGAAAATGTCCATATATTAGAGAAGAAAGCATGATAAATGGAATTACATGGCACAGAAAAGGTGAGTTAAGTAAATGGAAATTCAAGTTAATAAATAAAAGAGGCATATTCTATTTCCACATTTTCTGGCATCAAGGCTTTTAGCCTTCCAATCATGGGGAGTTCTTCATCCCTAAAACAGTTGTCCCTTTTATAGCTGCCATCGCACAGAACCTTTTCAAAGCCCCCTTTATGTCTTTATTCCTGAGACTGTAGATGAAGGGGTTCAGCATGGGTGTGACCACAGTGTACATCACTGAGGCTACTGCACTTGAGTGTGTGCTGTAGGGAGAGGCAGAGCTGAGGTACACACCTAGTATCGTACAATAAAATAAAGAGACAACAGAGATGTGAGAGGCACAGGTAGAAAATGCTTTATACTTCCCCTGAGCTGACGACATTCCACGAATGCAAGAAACTATCTTAAAGTAAGAGTAAAGGATCCCAGTAAGGGGAAGAGCAGCCAATAGTCCAGTTGCAAAATACATCATCACATTATTAAGAAAGGTGTCAGAACAGGCAAATTTAATCACCTGATTGAGTTCACAGAAAAAGTGGGGGATTTTTAAGACTGTACAGAAAGATAGTCGCAACACCATTAAGCTTTGCAACAAGGAATACAGGGCACTCATGATCCAGGACACCAGAAGCAGCAGTCCACAGAGCCAGGGGTTCATGATGACCGTGTAGTGCAGGGGGTGACAGATGGCCACAAAACGGTCATAAGCCATCACGGTCAAGAGGAAGTCGTCCAACACTCCAAAGAGTTGGAAAAAATACATCTGTGTGATGCAGCCTTCATAGGTTATGATTTGGCTCTGTGTCTGGATGTTCACCAGCATCTTGGGGATGGTGGTGGAGGTGAAACAGATGTCCACCAAGGACAAGTTGCAGAGGAAGAAGTACATGGGTGTGTGGAGTTGGGAGTCCGAGCTGACAGCCAGGATGATGAGTAGGTTTCCAAACATAGTGATCAGGTACATGGAGAGAAAAAGCTCAAATATGAGAGGTTGCCATTCTGGTTCCTCATAAAATCCCACGAGAAGAAATTCTGTAATCCGTGAATAATTTTCTGGTACCATGTGCTGGTGCTTATGACTAGCAATAAAAATTTAAATAATTACTTAACAAATATGGGCATTTCTAGCATCTTGAAAAGCAACAATTTTTACTTTGCAGTAAAATGTATATACGACACATATATGGTTTTCTGGAGATCTCATTCCTTTTAAATAATTTCCTCCAGCATTTCTAAGTAGGAATTCCTGTCTCCCAATCAGAAATTTGCCAAATAAATCATTTTTACATTTAATTTAATGAGAAATTCTTTCACATATAAATTCTGATATTCTTGCACCAATTTCGTGTTTATTTGACCACCCTTGTTTTTATATGGCCCTTAGTGGATGAGGCTGGCCCTTCTCTCACTTTTCTTGTGGCAACTTTTTTTGTAATTCTTGGCTTTGAGTTTGGACCTTTTTTATAACACATCTGATAGGTACACTAATCCTAATTCAGTTCCATTTTCAACATGCAAAGGCCTCTCCAGAATATTACAGAAAATCCTGCTTATGCTACAACTATTGGTCCACTTTCTTCATATATTTAACCCTGAGGAAATGATGTCATTCCACAATCACTGATAAATACATGCTGAGTCCTGATCTATCTCTCGTCAAGGAGAACAGGGTGCTGGTAAACAAAAGTCCGTACAATCAAAAGACAGATAAAAAATACAAAGAAGTGAAAAATCACATATTGTTAGATGGTGCATGTGTTCTAAAAAAAAAAAAAAGAGAGAGTAGGTATAAAAGACAGTAGATATGTGTGTGTTTCTTTTTAAAAAATTGAGAAAAATCTGAAAACAAGGTGCTACTTGAATAGAAACTTCATGAAACACACAGGAAAGACAGAGAGATATCTGAGACAGATATCTGTAGAAGTAGGTAGCCTGCATGGGAAAGAGCCAGTGCAAATGTCCTGAGGCTGGCACTTGTCTTAAGTAATCATGCTCAAAAGGAAACCGTGTGGTGAGAATTAGCAAAAGGGATATGATAGGGATACTATCAGAGAATGTGGAGGAATGAGATGGCCTAATTGCTACAGATGAAACTTCAAGACACAGGGACTCGCTCAATCACAAATTGTTCCTTTTATTTTCTTTGCAAGAGATCCTGTGAGGAGAAGTGATACCTTCTTTATTTCCATTTGTTGATTGACATTCTAAAGTTAATCATTTATTTCCTGGTGGTAAATAAAAAAACACATATAAGTAGCTACCCTTGCCCCAAGAAGTGGAGAAATGCTCATGCTCCACAAAGCACTCACACTCACAACCCATAGACACACACACTATGTCCTTTTGGGATCATATTAATACCAGCTTCTACTAACCCCCAGACACAGTAATGAGGAGAGAAATAATACAAGGCAAGATAATATCAGGTTATCTTGTCTCTACAGGTTATAGAAATAGTTCCAAAGTCCTCTTGATAAGCCCCCAAATTGACATGTATAAATGGGGCTCCATTTTTCATATAATCATTTTCTGCTCTTATATTAAAAATCAGTTAAATAAAAAGAGAGATAAAAGATGAAAGATAGACAGAGACAGTGACAGAGACAGAGACAGATCTAATAATCTCGGGTGGTCCCTGAAAAATTGTGATGGGGAGAAATCATCCTTGATTATAGCGATATGCCAACCACAGTTGTTTTGCCTTATGCCCAGAATTATCAATAAAGTAACAAATAACAATTTACTCAAAACAAAAAAGAGCAATATCTTCATGGCCTCAAGACCCATTACATATTAAACACCGTACTGGAAGCTTTGCAAAGAATAAACCTACAATTTACAAAAGGAAATGTACAATGTATAGAAAAAAAGCAGTGGTTTTTAAAACTGAAATGAGACTTTAGTTAATAACATTAAATTCAAAACCTTGGGAAGCAGAAAACCCAGTAGTGATTCTGAGCTCTACCACCTCTTAGTTTTTTGAATGAGGAGAGACAGCTGCACAATCCAAGTGCTAATATCCTCACCCAAATAGTGCAGACAGTGATACCAATTCAGAATGGTGACAGATTTGAACAATATATGTAACATGCTTAGCAAAGTTAATCATTTATTTCCTGGTGGTAAATAAAAGATTACCACTGGGAAGAAATGAGGTTGATTGTTTTTTTTCTACCTCTAATGTCTCCATTGCTTCCCTACCTCTAGGTCCCCAATTCCACAACCATATTTTGGTTTCTTGTTATATCTCCCATCTTCTACGGGCTAGACATCCTCTAGAGAGATAGTCACATTGACCCATGGAGATCTCTGTATATTGAAAACTGTTCATAAATCTCCCGCACTAAACTCCATCTCAGAGACTCCTTCATGGCAATAAAAGCCAGAATTTCATAGCTTCAAACACGAGGCTCAAGTCTCTGCGACCTTTCCATTCACTTCAGTCACACAGAGCCCTGCCCGTGCTCACACTAATCTCCCAAAAGTTGATCTTGACTCCTAGCTTCACCTGACGCCACAGCTACAAGGATCAGAGCCTTTACACAAACACTTCCCTCTGTTCGGAGTCTACTCATGAGACATTGTGGAACTTTTCACCCCACTGAATCCTCCAAACTTCATGTCTTCTTTCAGGTTGTCTGCATCCTCTCCTTCATGGACCTTTTCTTATTCTTAACATTATCACAAGAGAAGGATACTTTCTCATCAAATTAATTACGTATGAAGATGCCCATGGTGACGTTTTTATTTAGTTTCATGTCTTTTCTCCCTGCTACACAGTGAGTGCGGTGAGGCATGCAGCATATTATACACATCACCACCTTCACACTGGACTTAGCTGAGTTGGAACAGTAGCTGAATAAATAAGCATTCCATGGAGGGATAGGAGAATGTTCTCATAGAAATTGCTGATGATGAGAGAAGGAATAGAAGGAGGCAACACTGACCTAGGTGTGGAGGACATGCCAGAGGAATGTTTTCCATATTCTGTATCAGGACCACGTAGGGTGGCAGACTATGGTTTGTAAGAATTAAATAGAATAGAATCAAGAAGTCATAAGAGAAAATATGAGAGTGCATCATGCACAGCAATGGTATACACATAATCGTTTCATGGCTCTCTTTGTCAATTGTGTACATACGAGTGTGTGTGTGTGTGTGTGTGTGTGTGTGTGTATGTGTGTGTGTGTGTGAAAGATGCTGATTTACCATGTAACGGGCCTGTCTAACGTTGGGACAAAGTCAGGAAATCTGGAATCCACAGAAATAAATGCAAGATTCGTTTGGAAGGCCAGTTCCTGTCAATGAGAAAAAGCTACAAGAATGAAGAGCCCAGTAGAGAGCCAAGTGCAAAGAGCAGAGGCAGCTGGCATGAGTGCTGCAGTTTCCTTGGATTCAAGGGAACTCATACTGACTGGACCTTTCCTGCCTACTGACCTCATCCAGCGTCCACCTCACCCCTGATCTAATTCTTATTCCGGCACCTATTTCATATTTATTTGACCAACCTTGTTTTTATATAGCCCTGTAGTGCATAAGATTGACAAGGGCCTTATCTCTCACTTTTCTTGTGGAATCTTTCCTTTATTATTCTTGGCTTTGAGTTTTGACCTCTTTCATGACACATCTGATGGGTAAACTAGTCCTAGTTCTGTTCTGTTTTCAACATGTAAAGGCTCCCCAGACAAATTCTATAAGACCCTGCTTATGCTACAACTATTAGTCTCCTATTCTTCATACATTTATCTTGAGGAAATAATGTCATATCACACTCATTTCTTCATACTTTGCCTTCTCCGTTACAATGGAATATCCAAGGAGTAGAAAACTCACTTACTTTGCTTCACTATGTGGTTTCATAAGTATGTGCCTTTAAACAGAACAAGTGTTGAGGAATTGGAAAATATAAGCAGGTTTAAATAGTGTCTTTTAATAACTGTATTGAGTGAACTTGAATAAATGAGTAAGACTAATTCTAAAAGTAAATAATAAAATAAAATAATTAATCACATCGATATGGGTCTCTAATTCCAGATAATTGGCAATAACCAGAAATGAAAAACATAAAAATAGAGTTTTGGAAAGCAGTGGAAGAAGAAGCTAGTGTTATAATTTCTACCTATGTAAACATAAATGGATTCAAATATACTTAGAAAAGGATACAGGTGATCATGAATGAATACAAAAGATGAGTGATGACATATAAGTTTTTACATTTAAAAATAATGGGGGGAACACAATATGATAGACAGAATTGACCTAAAAATCTTTTTTAATTTTCATATTCTCCCCCAAATACATCTCTACTTATATGAAGGAATTCAATGCTAAACAGCAAAGTCGGTGGAAAAAACTGAAATTTAACATATTAAATAAATCAATTATAGCAAACATAGATAACCATCTCTGGGCACTAGGTGAGGTTGCTTAGGTTCTCAAGTAGAAGTTCTCAGGTTCTTTCCTCTCTGACCCTTTGCTGCAGTATTGGCTGGGTTCTCAGACTCACCTGGATAGGGTCTCTCAGAGGAAGGACTCCGTGTGGAAGCCTGAATTTCTTCCTGGATAATGGGGACTTAAGCTTTGCCCCCAGAGAAGAGAGCAGGAAGGAGTAAAGCATTGGTCTTCAACCAGACTTAGGAATCCAAAATAACAAATACATTCTATAAAGCCCAAGGTTGCAGACAGAGAAGAGGAGATATTTTCATCTCCCTTTATCTGCTCATTAGGCACTGTTTATGCTGTTGCTCCCCTCTCTGGGCACTGATTTACCTGTGAGACACTGATCTGGCCTGAATGGAAATTGTTCCTGCTGATTAGCTGTTCCCAAGGGACCAGGTTATAATTCAAGTGAATCCTGTTTTCTTTAGTCCTTTTCCTTGACTCTCCTGCCTGCCCAAGTTCTCACTTCCCAGCACCGTATCCCAACCCTGAGTTAAAGTTCTTTCAGAAGTCTAGATTGAGGATATTGACTGCATTAGATCCCGGGGTCTTCAAAACACTGACATGTGGGAGGACATAACCCCTCATAGCTTGAATAAATTACTACTTTCCTCTTTGTCAATAGGGAAGCTTGGGGACTCGCATGTAAACTTTGCTCACTACACTCCTTGGCTTCATGACACTTTACCAAATTAATGAGGAATTTCATTCTTACATCAGAACCTAAGAGCTGCCTTTAACTCTCATATTTTAAAAACTTTGATAATCATAAGAGATATATTTATATAATTTTATGTCATATAATCTAAGATTTGTACCTTACAGGCTTTCTGCATTTTAAATTTTATAAAAGTGATGCAAGACAAGGTAAATTTCCCTGAGTGGTGGGGAGAACAAGCCCTGAACTGAGAGAAGAAGAGGGTCAATTGGCAATGTGTGTGGTAAGAGTTCAAAACAAACGCCATAGTTAGAGTCAAAAGGAAAGTTTGTTAGGAAAGGTATAATGCTCTACAGAGAAAATGTGGTCTCCTCATTTTCTAGTGAGAGAGACATAGAGAGAGACAGAGTAAAGGTGCTGAGAGAGACCCTGATTATTCAAAGAATTCAGTTTATATGACATTCTTTAGTTCCCATATCCTTCAATATGGACATGGAGCAAGGAAGGGGAAGAGTATATAGCATGAAATGGTAAGAATATATAGAGTGAAAGGCCTGCTGGCAGTTCTCAGCTTTCAACCTTAGGTTCGCCATGGTTTTAGCCATTGGGAATGACTTGGTTTCTGTTTCCCCTTCACAGGTGTGGGGAATGGGGTTGTTAGTAATCTCAGCAGAAATCTTCCTTTGTTCTAAAGATGTCCTCAAGGCCTGGCTGCAGGGCTGATAAGTACATTGCAGTCTCTGGTTGTGGCTTTATTAACATTTTAAATCCCTTGCCACCTCTCTATTTTAAAAGTATATCATAGAGGATTCTCAAGAAACATTGCTGAGTGAGAGACGTCCTCAGATTCCTCCTCCTGAAACAACAATAAGCTGAACATCTAAAACTCAACAGAAAACACCCAAACTGCACACCAGCACGTCTGAGCATGGGATCTGCACATAGGAGCTAACACAGGTCACAACCTCGGGTGTTGGGCAGTAGACTGGGAAAAATAAAGAAGGTGCCTCTCGCAGCTGACGGAGCTCTTGCAGAAGGAGGGGAAGGATTGAAGGTGCGATGACTTCCCTGATCAGCCTACCTGGAAGTGCCAGAACTCCTAGCAGCCTGCAGCAAGGCCAAGTCATCAAGGCAAAAAGCAGATAGGTGAGCTAGGACAACAGAGAAACAACAGTTGATTTTTACCAGCCCTGGTTGGAAAACCGGGGCTGAGCTATACCCCCCAAACCCCAACCCAAAAAGCCCCTCTGCCCAATACTCCAAGACCGATCACCATGGAATCCCAGAGGAATCGGAGCAAATGCTACCAAAACTGTTGCTATCACGGACAGGGACTGAAACTGAGAGTAGCAAGTGTGATTAAATATCTACAAGAAAATAAAAAACATTTAGGCTTTATATAAAGCAGGGATCCAAGAGGCTTAGACACCACCTACTGGAAACCAAAAGAGAAGCGCCTTCTTTGCAGCAGGCTAAAGAAAGTCCTTTATATAATAAATCTCTTTCTGGAAAAACAACAGAATACACTTCCATTAATGCCTAGGCAGAGACATAGTCCATTAAACACCATTAACAACCAAAGTGACAAGGCATCTCAAAAAGAAAGAGAAAAATCTCCAGAAAATAAGCTGACAGACATAGAAATATGCAACTTAAATGACAGAGAATTCAGAATAGTACTTCTTAAAAAACTCAGTGAGATCCTAAACAAGTGATATCAACAATTTCAGGAACTGGAAAAGCAACTGGATGAGCAGAACAAGATTGAAACCCTCAAAAAGAACCAAATAGAACTTCTGGAGATGAAGAACACACTGCAAGAGTTAAAAAATGAAATAGCAAGCTTGGGAAATAGAGACAACCAAATGGAGAAAAGAATCAGTGATATCAAAGACACAAATCTAGAAATAAATCAGAAGGAAGAAGAGAGAAACCGAAGAATGAAAAATAATCAAAGAGAAATGCAAGAACTAACGGATACCATCAGGAGAGAAAAACGTAAGAATAATGGGCATTACCAAAGGCAAGGAAAAGGAGCAGGGACTAGAAAGCATTTTCAGACAAAATAGTGGACGAGAATATCCAAATCTAAGGATGAGCTGGAGCTTGGAATTCAAGAAATCAGCAGAACACACAATTATCACAACCCAAAAAGGCCTTTATCAAGACATATTGTATTAAAGTTATCAAAATTCAACGACAAAGATGGAATTCTCAGAGTATCCAGGGAATAGAAGACGGTAATTTATAAAGGAAAACCCATGAGGTTATCATCGAACTTCTCAGCACAAACCGTACAAGCCACAAAAGAATGGAAGCAAATATTTAAACTATTAAGTGACAGGAACTACCAGCCTAGGATAATGTATCCAGCTAAGCTCTCTTTTAGACATGAAGGAGAAATTAAGACTTTTCCATGCAGGGAATTCTCCACTATGAGGCCTGCACTACAGGAAATACAGAAAGGGGTCAGCTCCCATAAAACAAAATGACAAAAAAAAAGAGAAAGAAATACATAATTAGGAGTAAAGTGAATGTCAGGCAAATAAAAGCAGAAGAGTGCAACCTTTACTAAGAACAGGGCATTATAACCTTAAATAATAAGAAGAGATTTGCTATAGCAAGATAGTAATGAATGTTCAGCATACATAGGGACAAAGTGAGATAACAATGACTGAAAAGGGGAGGATTCAAAGATCTAAATTCGCAAAGGAGAAAGAAGATTAGGCACATGTGTAAGAAAATGGAAAACTATAAGAGAGATATATATATATATATATATATATATATATATATATAGTCGATTTACATCTTTGTAATAAAAAAAAAACACCAAAGATTCAGAACTGAAGTGTGTAACATAAAAGAAGAAGGACGAGATGGAAAACTCACAAAAGCCAACCAAAATAAAGAAAACAGAAACAAAAAAGCAAGGAAGCAATGGAAACACCGAGCTACCAGAAAGCAGAAGATAAAATGGCTATAAGAAGACCGCATATTTCAATAATCACCCTAAATGTAAATAGACTGAATTCTCCAATAAAAAGGCACAGAGTTGCAGAATGAATCAAAAAACAAAACCTAACCATATGCTGCCACCAAGAGACACATCTCAGCTCCAAACACAAATATAGACTCAAAGGAAAAGGGTGAAAAATGATATTTCAAACAAATGGCATCCAGAGAAAAGAGGGAGTAGCAGTACTAATATCGAACGAAATAGACTTCAAAATAAAAAAAGGTAAAGATACAGAGAGACACTTCATAATGATAAAGAGAATCATGCACCAAGAAGATATAACTTATTAATATTTATGCTCCCATGCAGGGAGCCCCAAAATATATAAAGCAATTACTAACAAAACTAAAGGGAGAAACAAACCAAAACACTATTGTAGTAGGGGACCTAAATACCTCACCGTCGTATATGGACAGATCATCCAAACAGAAAATTTATAAGGAAATAACATCCTTAAATGACACATTAGACCAACTGGACATAATTGACATTTACAGGGCCTTCCATCACAAAACAGCTGTTTATACATTCTTCTCTAGTGCACCTGGAACATGCACAAGAATCGACCATATACTGGGACACAGAAATAACCTCAGTAAATATAAGAGAGTTGAAATAATACTAACCATATTCTCTGATTCTAATGCTTTGAAAAACATGCTACTGAAGAATAAGTAGGTCAGGGAAGAAATAAAAAGAGAGATCAAGAGATAAATAGAAACAAATGATAGTGATAATACAACATATCAAAACTTTTGGGACATGGCAAAAGTGGTCATAAGAGGAAAGTTCATATCATTACAGGCCTATCTTCAAAAAAAGAACGAGCCCAAATAAACAACCTAACGTTTCATCTTAAAAAAAAAAAACACTAGAAAAAGAAGAACAAATTAAGCCTAAAGTCAGCAGAGGAAAGAAACAATCAAACTTAGAGTAGAAATGAAACTGAAAACAAACAAAAAAAAATAGAAAAAACAAATACAGAAAGGATCCAGTTCTTTTGAAAGTTAATCAAATTGACAAACCCCTGGCTACACACATTTAATGCACTCCCCATCAAAATCCCATCAGCATTTTTTAAAGAAATAGAACAAAAAATCATCAGATTTATTTGGAAGCACAAAAGACCCCAGATTGCCAAAACCTTCCTGAGAAAAAAGAACGAGGCTGGAGGCATCACTCTGGCCGACTTCAAATTATGCTACAAAGTGACAGTAATCAAAATGGCATAGTATTGGCAGCAAAACAGACACACGGACCAGTGGAACAGAATCGAGAGTCCAGACGTAAACCCATATTTATATGAGCAAATAATTTTCAACAAAAAAAGCCAAAAATATACAGTGGAGAAAGGAAAGCCTCTTCAATAAATTATGCTGGAAAATTAGAAGGCCACCTGCAAAACAATGAAACTAAACTGTTGTCTACCATCACACACAAAAATTAACTCAAAATGGATTAAAGACCTGAATATAAGACCTCAAACAATAAAATGCATAGAAGAAAACATAAGATCTATACTCAATGACCTTGGACTTAAAGAAGATTTTATGAATTTGACCTCAAAAACAAGGGAAGCAAAAGCTAAAATAAATGAATGGGACTACATCAAAATAAAAAGCTTCTGCTCATCAAAAGAAATTGTCAACTAGGTAAAGAGACCACCAATCAAATGGGAAAATATATTCGCAAACATCGCCTTCGATAAGAGACTAATAACCATAATATACAAAAAACTCATACTATACAAAAAACTCATAATATACAAAAGACTCAATAACAACAACAAAAAAAAACAATCCAATCAAAAAATAGACAGAGGACCTAAACAGACACTTCTTCCTAAAGAACATACAAATGGCCAACAAATATGAAAAAAGGTGCTCAACATCGCTAGCTATTAGGGAGATACAAATCAAAACCACAATGAGATAACACCTCACACCTGTCAGAATAGCTATAATCAACAGGACAAGTAATAACAAATGTTAGAGAGGATGCGAAGAAATAGCAACCCTCATATACTGCTGGTGGGACAACCACTATGGAAAACTGTATGGAGGTTCCTCAAAAAACTAAGAATTGATCTACCATATGATCCAGCATCCATCTACTGGGTATTTACCCTCCAAACATTTGAAAATCAATATCCGAAAAGATATTTGCACACCGATGTTCATAGCAGCATTAATCATGGTGGCCAGGACATGAAAGCAACCAAAGTGTTGTATGATAGATGATTGGCTAAAGAAGCTGTGGTACATATATACAATGGAATATTACTCAGCCATAAGAAGAGATGAAATATTGCCATTTGCAACAACCTGGATGGACCTCGAGATAATCGTGTTAAGGGAAATAACCAGACAGAAAAAGTTGAAAATCACATGATATCACTTACATGTGGCATGTAAACCTAAAAGCAACAAATGAACAGGACAAACAAACAGAGACTCAGGGACATGGATAATGGATTAGTAGTTACCTGACAGTAGAGGCTGGGTAATGAGGGGAGAGGTAGACAGGGTATATGGGGTCAAATATAGGCAGGTAGGAAGAGAGTGAAATGGGTAAAGGTGATCAAATATATGGTAGCTGAAGGAAATGGGACTCTGGGCGGTAATCACACGATAGAATATATAGATGTCAAATTATAATGTGCACCTGAAAATTATATAATTGTGTTAACCAATGTTATCCCAATAAACTTAAAAAAATGTATATCATATGAGGTGGTACCATTATGAACTCTATTCCACATTGCAGAAATGGGCCTTGAATAAAAGTTTGGTGATCTTTCTCAAGTTACATTCAGAGTTAGGAATAGGTATTGATTGGAATCTGTCAGGATGCTTCCAGTTTTTAATCTCTGGGCCACTGGTCCTCAGCCAGAGTTGTAGTTGCCCCTGGGCTATTAGGCAATGTCTGAAGGGAGGCTGCTAAAAACCTACAAGATCCAACACAAATAATTATGTCAAATTGAAACGATCTGAAAAGCAAGTCTGGACAGACACTTCTCCAACTTTAATGTGCATATGACTCATGCAAGATTGGAGTTCAAGTTCAAATATTAATCCAGCAGGTCCTGTTGGGCCCAGGGACTCTGCCTTTCTCACAAGCTCCAGGAAGATGCTGATGCTGCAGATCCTGGCCTGAAGACACTGTGTGTAGCAAAGATGAGGTCCTGTGATCATGTAAAGGGCAACTAGCTGTACATCATCTCACCTAAAATTGCATTTACATAAAATTTTAGATGAAATGTGTGCTGTCATTCACCATCAAACAAAGGGGATAAATTTTGAGAAATGTGTGGTAGGTTAGGTAGCATAGAGTGCGCTTACACAAACCTACATGGTTACCCTACTACATACCTAGGCTATGTCATATAGTCTATTGCTCTGTATGAGAAGAAAAAATTTCTTTCTACACTTCTGGGTTCTTTGCTGACACATCCTTGTAAAGAAAAAAGAATAATAGAAGAAAAACAATAAAGTTTAATAACATGTATTGCCTCTGTATATATGGGAGAGATCTAGGAAAACCGAGTATCCCCTCAGAATATACTGAGGTACCATATTAACTACCATCTTTAGCTGAAGGTGCTAGGGTTGGGTATAGTTAGTTATGGGAAGTTATCAGGAAAAGCCCAGTAAATGACGTAAAATTGTTATGCAGATGTAAGTCATTGTTTCCTTCATTGATGAGTTTCTAGAAAAAGGGTCACCCTCCTTTTCTTGGTACAGGCAGAGAGACACTCTCACAATTAAAGATTTTCCTTAATATGTAAATGTTCCTTACAAAGTGTAACTTGTACTTGGATTGTAGAGCTTCTCCCATGTCTGCTATTTCTTAAAATTCACCAACATGAAGAAAATTGTTTTGCCAAACTGATATATTTTGGGGTAACAAATTCTGTTCCCTTACATTTCTTAGGTTACAGACTTTTATAGTATGTTAGTGTACTGTACACTGCAGGAAATTGTATCATGATTACTATTTGTATAATGCCTTATGGTCCAATGTTACCATGTCTATAGCAATTTTTCAGCAACATTATAATCTTATGGGAACAATCATATATGTGGTCCCTTGTTGACCAAGATGTTCTTATCAGTGCATGACTATATGCACTCATTCCAGATCCTGTGATAAATTCTGTTTGTTTCTTTTACATAAAGGCCCTTCACTATCACCAAATAATGTACTTCGGAAAAAGACTTTGTAGTAGGCAGAATAAGGGCCTCCAAAACATGTCTATATCCCACTCCCTGGAAACTTTGAATATGCTATTTTATAGAAAAGGAGGATTAAGGTAGCCGTTGGAATAAGTTTGCTAATCAGCTGACTTTAAGAACAGAACACTGGCCCTGATTAAGTGGGTGGGAATAAAGGGATCACCGTGGTCCTAGAAGATGGAACAGGAAGGAATAATAGCTGGAATCAGAAGGAGATTGGATGATGCAACACTGGTGATATTGAAGATGGAGAAAGGTCCAGGAGCCAAGGAATGCTTGTGGCTTCGAGAAACTGGAATAGGAGAGGGAACAATTCTCTCCTGGAGCCTCCAGGAAGAACCAGCCCTGCAGACATCTTGATTTTAGTCCAGTGAGAATCTTTTCAGGGTTCTGACCTTAAAACAGTAAGAACATGAATTAGTTTCTTTCATACCCCACTGTTTGTATTTATTACAACAAGAATGTAATACAATATCCAATCAACTTTTTATAGGAAATTTTAGCCTCCCACTTTCTTCTATTAGCTTCCTTTGTGTAAGGTCTTTTGTGCTGAAATCCCACCTCAAGTAGAAGAACAACTGCAAAAGTCAATTTACTCCGTTAGGTGGTCTAATGAATTCTTCACTGCATAAAAGTAAATGTCATTCTGAATTTGAGGCCTTTGTGCATTAAATTAGGAAATACAATTCATTACTAAAAGGAAGGTCCACCATTCTACTTTAAATCTTTGTGTCTAAATGTCTATATTCTTTCACTTTCATATTAATTTAATCATGCATTCTTTTAATTTCTATTCTTTCCACATTTCTTTCAAGTTTCTTTTTGAACTTAAAGGTGACATTATTAATGAGTCTGCGTTGTGCATATGTATGTGTGTTTACTTGAAAGAAAGTCAGGTAAAAATGCCTATATATATATATATATATATATATATATATATATATATATATATATATATGTAAATACACTCCATATGTGAAATTATTCTTAGATCTGCCAAATATTCCTAAACATTTATTTATTTCTAACAACATTTACGTGAATTAAATTTCACACTTCACATCACCATCAGAAATAAGGAATCAGAGGATCAGAATCATTGCATTTTTTCACAATTATAAAACAAAGCAATTAAACTGTTGCACACCTTTTTGAATTTTATATATGCGTGTGTTTCTATGTATGTATGTATATACTCGTGCAGTATGTATTTTTGATTTTTGTAGGGCTCCTTTAATTCAGCAATTTCTGCATTTTAAAGAAGACACAAATAAAAAGAAAAATATTCTGTGCTCACTGATTGGAAGAAATATTACTGTTAAAATGTCCATACAATTGTTAAGAGAAAACTACAGGCTCCAAATGTGTCGCTGTTGCTAAAAGCTCATAACGCCGTCTGAGATTAATATCAAATCTAATGGCCATTACAACCTCTCAGAAATTTAATATTAATCAAGCCGTCTGGAATTTTTTTTAAATCACCAGTAAGGTTATCTGTCACGTTGGCCCCTCCATTCCGCCATAGAAAGAAGAGGGAATCTGCAGGATCAAAACCTTTGCTGTTCCCATCCCTTCAAAAAGATGCCCTGCTTTAAAAATAATTCTTTTTTTTCTTTTGTTAATAGCTCCCTTGTCCCTCACTTCTTTCTAAGAAAACATTCTAATATGTACAGCCACTGAGAGTTCCCTTCTAACTGCTACATGGGATGTGCTCCATTTACAAATGTCTTAATAAAGACAATTAGATCCCTAAATTTACTTCGGTGATTTTTGTTTTTCACGTTATCCAAAGTAATGTATAGATTCAATGCAACCTCTATCAAAATTCCAATATCTTTTTACACAGAAATAGAAAAAACAATTCTAAAATCTTTATGGAGCCATGAAACACCCTGAATATCCAAAGCAATCCTGATAAAGCAGAACAAAGCTGGAGACATCATGCTCCCTGATGTTAAAATATATTACAAAGCTATGGTGTGTAATATCCCCATGGTGTGGGTGAAAAAGAAGCCACATATCCTACTTGAAAAGCTCAGGAATGGCCTAGATGATGGACCTTACAAAGACAAAGACCAAAGTAACCATACAGGGGTGTTCTGAATGTAAAAACTCCTAACTAAAAGCCAGTTGTTGCAGGTCGTCACAACCTAGGCCTATAGCTTCCTTGACAAAGGACAATCTTTAACTTTGATATAGTTTACTGCCTTTGTGCATCTAAGATAACACACCTTGAAAATGTCAGAGTCACCTTCTTTTACAGACCCCTTGAAGGCACAACTGTCAGCCCCACATCATGAGACCATACTGTTATCCTGTTGCCCACATACCATCTCTATGTGTTGTACATGTGAACTACTCTATACCCACCATTGTAAAAAGTACAAGCCTCTCTGCTTTACTTTTTATCCAATCTCAGAGATTTCTCTGCTTTGCTTTCTCCTACCTTCCTCATCTTCTACCAATGAATAGCATAAAGCCCTCCTTACATCTCCTCCTTTCATTCTAAGTATAAATAAGGGGCAAAACTACCAAAAATCTGTTGAGATTTTACTTCCCGGCAGTTTTCACCAGTTTCGGTGACAGATGACACCCAATTTTTAAGAGACTTTTTCTTAAGCTGGACGTTTTTACAGAAGTAAAAACAGACACATAGATTAATAACCAGAACAGAAAACCAAGAAATAAACATACACATATATGGTCATTAACTTATGAGAAAGGAGCCCAGAATATCCAATGGGGAAAAGACAGTCTCTCCAATAAAAAGTACTGGGGAAAACTGAACATGCACATGTAAAAGAATGAAACTGGGTCACTATTGTGAGGGTTCAGAAAAAGTTACCCCAAGATGTGTACTCTTGAGAGCCCTTAGGCCCAAGATAAACTTTTCACTCATCCTTAAAGAATTTAAATGTGGGGGCTTGCCTGCAATAAGAGTGATTAGAGATAACCTGTTATGACCTATGTACAGGACAGGGCAAACTACTACTTCAGCATCTAACTAAACATCTTCTAACTGTACATTTGTTCCTACTGTCTTGCCCATGACCTTCTCCCTTCTGAAGCCCCGATGCCTTACCTCACCCTAAGCTCAGAATGTCATACACGCCTCATTTTCTGTTGTGTCTCTGAACCTCTCATGTATGTTTCCATATAGACTCCACTGGGAGATATATATTTGATAATTCATTTTTGCCAGTGATCATTGTAGGTATTCTAGACACCAAACTGAATGAGATAATAAAAACAAGAGACCACATATAAGATATGTGTAATGCCCCACATTAAATAAATTTTTATTTATGAGTCATCTATACAAAACTAAACAAACAAACAAAAAACCACCCTCCAAGCTATATGGCAAGGGTAGTAGATAAGCACGAAGTTCCCCACACTTAGTCCATTCCCTCTCTCTTCTCAGATCCTCTCCCCCAGGTTATCTTGTGTGGCCCCCAAACACACAGGACCTGTGAGTAACAAACCTGGTGTTTTCATAGTTCCCTGATGCTTGTTGCAAATATAATAAGGACCACAAGGATCTGGTCGAGCCACAACATTGGCTCTGGTCTGAGTAACAAGCAGTAGGGGCCAAGGCCAGGGCCCCAGGCCTTCCTCACCTATAGCATCACTAGCAACAGGCTGAAACTTAAAAGGAACGATGATGAAGTCTACATTATCAGGAAGAGTAGTTAAGGTACTGATTAAATAGGATGAGGGGCACCAAAGTGAAAACTGGGGTTTCAGATTTTCTTGGAATGAAATTATATAAATTGGCTCAGTAGCAAGTGAAGTTGTTTCACATGAGTAATACAACTTATGAGTATTCTATCTGTAAAACAATAAAACATAACATAATAATATATGTCATAATGGAAGACATAATTCTTTAGAAATCCATGTGATGCATTAAAGAAACAGAAATTTTCAAATATTCCGATCAAGGTTGGAAAAAATTTTGTGAAAGTATGGAGAAAAAAGGAGAGAAATTGGCTATGTAACAGAGAGAACAGAAAGCTTAATAAAGTGGTTACTTAAATTGTATAGAGAAGCTGAACTCAAGCAAATAAAAATTCCAGGACATAAATAAAAGGACCGAGTTCTACAATCAGAATCTTATGAAAGGATCACAGATTAAAGGACACTTTTCACCTCGGGGTGATGGTTCGTTTTATAGCTGCCATCCTAAAACATCTTTTCAGAGCCCCCTTTATGTCTTTGTTCCTGAGTCTGTAGATGAAGGGGTTCAGCATGGGTGTGACCACAGCATACATCACTGAAGTTGCTGCACTTGAGTGTGAGCTGTGGCTTGCAGCTGAGCTGAGATACACTCCTAGAATTGTACAATAAAATAAGGAGACAACTGAGAGGTGAGATGCACAGGTAGAAAATGCTTTATACTTTCCCTGAGCCGATGACATTCTACATATGGTAGAGACTATCTTAGAGTAAGAGTAAATGATACCAGCCAAGGGACCACCACCCAGCAGAACGGTTAAGAAATATATCACCGTGTTATTAAGAAAGGTGTCAGAACAAGCAAGTTGAACCATCTGATTGAGTTCACAGAAAAAGTGGGGGATTTTCAAGACTGTACAGAAAGATATCTGCAATACCATTAAGCTTTGTAGCAAGGAATACAAGGCACTCATGAGCCAAGACACCAGAAGCAGCAGTCCACAGAGCCGGGGGTTCATGATGACAGTGTAGTGCAGGGGGTGACAGATGGCCACAAAGCGGTCATAGGCCATCACAGTCAGCAGAAAGTCATCCAATCCTGCAAAGAGTAGGAAAAAATACATCTGGGAGATGCAACCTGCATAGGTTATGACTTTGCTCTGTGTCTGGATGTTCACCAGCATCTTTGGGACGGTGGTAGAGGTGAAACAGATGTCCACCGAGGACAGGTTGCAGAGGAAGAAGTACATAGGCGTGTGGAGGTGGGAGTCTGAGCTGACGGCCAGGATGATGAGCAGGTTTCCAAACACAGTGATCAGGTACATGGAGAGAAAGAAGCCAAATATGAGGGGTTGCAATTCTGGTTCCTCTGAAAATCTCAAAAGAAGAAATTCTGAAAATATTGTAAGATTCTCTGGTTCCATGCTGTAGAGGTGACTTACAGGAAAGAGGAAATAACATGAGTAATTTTCATACAAACTGGCATTACTCACATAGTTCTAATACTAGAGTTCATATTTTGAATTCAAGAAATTAATTTCAATATTTTTTATGGATGTGGTCTCCTCTTAGGGTTTCCTGTGCAATTTCATATTAAGAATTTTTGTCTCATTCTGCTTTTTCTCCTAGGAGTTCATGACACTGTATTCTATAGTGTTATTGAGAAAGTCTTTATGCATTTTAGGAATATTGTTATTCGACTACGTTTTAGGCACTGTCTAGGCTTAGAAGAATGAGAGCTAAAGAAGAAATGTCCCTTCAATTCAATGACGAGGAATGTTGAAGGAGACTAGAATAAAATTCAAAAAATATAACATTTCAGATGGTGACAGGTGGTATGAAGAAAAGGAAAGCAGGTGTATAGGAAAAAGTGATGAGGACGTTGTGATTTTTATGTGTGTTTAGGCAAGACCTGCAAACAGATGACATTTGAATATCACCTCTAGGATGAAAAGGAAAGAGATGCCAGGTTATGTACCCTGTGTACCCTGCAGAGGGAACGTACCCTGTGTACCCTGCAAAGGGAATGGCTAATGCAAAGGCCCTTGGATGGAGCAGAAGGGGTTAGTGATGTGCGCTAGGTTAATAGAGTACCTGTTAGGCCTTGATTATAATTTTTGCAGGTTGCTTCTAGGCAATGTTTCTCTTCCAGAAATGATTTTGTCCCTGTGATATTCGGCAATGTCCAGAGGAATACTGCTAAATACCAACAATCCATGGGAAAGCATCCTCCAAAATTATCCGCCACAATATCAACAGTGAGAGGTGAAAATATATAGTCTAGTCCAGAGCTTCAACTTGCGTGTGCTTATTAATCAACGAGGATCCTGTCAGAAATGGAGAATATGATTCAGCAGGTCCTGTTGGGCTAAGATACTCTGCATTTCTATCAAGCTCCCAGGTGGTGTTGATGCTGCTGGTCCTGGTTGGAGTGAGGCTGAGGCCTTGGGTTAGAGTCAGCTAGACAAACTTTTAGGATTTCTGAATAAAATTTTCCTTGCATGTATTTTTAAACGAATAATGTATTTTCTCATTCATAAAATGTGACATATTCTGTGTTTATTGCTTTATATAAGGACCGTCGAGTGGCACATGGTAATACACTTTTCAAAAGACTCTATAGTGAACAGAATAAGGACCTCCTAAACATGTCCACACCCTCAGCCCCAGGGAATTAAATTTGATATTTTTATAATAGGGCAGGTTAGGGTAGCCAGTGGAATGGGGTTGCTAATTGGTGACTGTGAGTTAGAAGGTGAGCCAGGATCATCCATGTGGGACTAAGGTAACCACAATGCTCATCTAGAAGCAAAAGAGGAGACAAGATGAACATGCCACACTGCTGGCTTTGAAAAAGGAAGAGGGGCCAGGAACCAAGGAATGCAGCTGACCAGAATGCAAACTGGAATGAGAAAGAAAACAATTTCACCTGAGCCTCTACAAGAAACCTAACCCTGCAGACATCTTGAGTTTAGACAATGAGACACATTGACATGTCTGACACCAGAACTGTGAGAGCATATATTTGCTTGTTTTAAACAGCTAGTGTGGGAATATTTTACAACAGCAGTAGAATCTAATATAGACATTTACTCAATAAAATTTGTTGAGGGAACTGAGTAGAAGCCTCTCCATTCTATTCATTAGAGTCCTTGGGTAAGAGAATTTTACATTGAAAACCCACATGAAGAAGAAAGAAATTTTAAATAGAGTTGGAGATATTGTACCCAATCAGCTGGTACAGTGAAGTCATCATTGCATAAATGTAAACATGATCTGGCTACGATGCATTGATGCATTAAAAATTTAAGGTACAACCAGTGACTTTAATTTCTCTGTCATGGAACTGCAAAAACTTTTGTTTCTCTTCACCTTATACTCTTTGCCCAGAAATGGGTTAGTCTTCAGTTTTTATCTCCCATGTGCATGACAAAATTTATCATTAAATATATAGAAGACATGACCACTAAGGGAAAAGGCTAAACGTGGGACAGTAATTCCTACTAACCGTTCCAATAGAGAAAGTATAGGTAACAAGCCCCAAAATATAGGCACCCTCGCCAGTAGTGAAATAATTTCAAATAAAATTATTTGGTATTCCTTTTTAGACTCATTACATAATTATTTTCCTCGTGAATAACCAGCATGAGAGAAGATTCTACAATGTATGACTCATGAATGGCTGCTGTAAGGTAGTTTCTATCTCCACTCATCTGGAACTTTTAAATGAGGACAAGACATGATCAAATACAGCCCATCTTAGAAATTTAATACAAACACTCTGACTGCACTGCACCATCCTCCACACCTAACATTCAATTTCCTACTCCTCAACCAACAAAACTCCTCAGATATGATTTCTGCATCCATTTTATGCATCTCACTCATTCTACAGTGTCACCCAACTGTACATCTATGCCCATCACCTACTTGTAAACTATAGTCCTTAAAGTGTCGATTCTGACAGACACATGATTATTACACACTAACATAAATAAATTATAAATTATTTAGCCAAAAATAAAAACAGAGATCCCTTGTCTCTGACTGGGCTGATTAGGCTCTCATGAGACTCGGATAAGAGTTCTCAGGTTCCATCCTCTCTGACACACTCCGGAACTAGCTGCTGGGCTATCAGACTCACCTGGACAGGGTCTCTGAAAGGGAGGACTCAGTGTGGAACTCTCAGTTCCAACCTGGGTGGTTGACAATGGAGATCGAAGCTCTGTCCTCAGACAACACAGCAGGAAGGAGTGAAGCATTGGTCTCTGAGGCAGCTTAGGAGTCAAAAGCAACAACCATGCACATGCCACGGGACTGCAGCAGAGGAAGGATTTTCAGCTCCCTTTATCTGCTCATCAGACACTGATTCCACTATTGCTACCACCTCTGAGCCCCAATTTCCCTCTGGGACAGTGTTCTGGATGTACTGGAAAGTTTTCCTACTGATTCTCTGTTCCTAAGGGACCAGGTCAGAAGTCAAGTGAATCCTGTTTTCATTATTCCTTCTCCATGTCACTTCTGCCTGCCAGATGTCTCAGCTGCCAGCACCTAATTCCAAACCTGAGTTACATTTCTCTCAAAAGTCTAAGACTGAGGAATCTGACTTGACTAGGTCCCTTGGCTCTTCAAAGCATTGACTTGTGGCGGGACACAACCTCTGATAACTCCAAAATATTGCTTTTTTTTCTTTAAAAATAAAGAAAAATGTGTAACTTTGATGCAAAGCTTTGGCCACCAAACATTTGACACATTAGTGTCCTGACACATTAACCTGTGTGTTTCAGAAGGAGACACTCCACGATGTACCTCAGAGGTTGCAGATTATTTTGAGCTGAAGGCAATTTTAACTACTGGGTCAAGAGAAACTTCTGCTTCTCCATTTAACTACCCATAAGTACTTGAATAGGAGGCCTTTTCTATAGTCACATATTATCAAGGATAATCTCCTTTCGATTCACCTGTATGGCAAGGCAAACTTTTATTTCCTAAACATATGCTCTTTGTATCCTCCTGCATGTTCCTTGGAAGCCCTAAAGCATCTTATCTCATCCCTATCTTGGAATGTCTTATATATCACAATCACCTTTTCCATGTTTGAAACTATCCTGCACGTGGGCTCTCTGACTGTCTCTTGCGTGTGGGATTCCCATACATGTGTACGTATTAAATTTGGATATTTTCTCTTGCTAATCTGTCATGTCCATTTGATTATTAGACCAGCCGGAAGAACATTGAGGGTGGAGGAAAGTTTCCTCCTCTCCAACAGTTTGCACAGTGAGCAGGATAACCTCACTGTCTGGAACCCCGAGCTTCCCCATGAGGCTACTGCAAATGAGGAGATCCTGGGGTATCTGACACAGGTCGGTGGAGGTTAATGGTTCTTACCATGTCATCACATCCTAAATCTCTGTCTGTGGGATCTGGTGGTAGTGAAAGTTGTGAGAAACTTTATTTCTTCTCAATTTGATTGGCAGGCAAAATCTTCTGTCAAACTAGTTTCTCGGTATAGTGACTCTTGGTTACTTGGTAGGAGTACTCATGGAGTTTGTTTTTCTCTGTCTCTATCTTGTTTCTCTGCTTTCATCTTGTTAATGTCCTGAGAGCTTGGCCTTCTGACCAGTGAGAATATTTTCTCTCTCCCTGTACTATCCAGTGCACTTGCCAATATACACCTTTCCTCTGTCTAGCCAGGACAAGATGTCAGGGGATTTTCTGTATCTATCTCATTCCTCCCAGAGATAGTCCGTTATATCTTGCAGCTGTAGGATGCTTATGTATCTGGTAGACAGCCAATAGGGTGTGGATCCAAGCTTAGGGACTCTTAAACCTTATTCCGATCAAGGGATAAAAGCACGTGATTCTCTGTTGTGGCATAGCTGTTTAAAGACAGGGCTCCCCATCTTCAGAATAACTCCAGAAGTAAACGTGTGTGAGGGTTGCATTGTTTTGCACTCTCCTTTGCAGATGCCTCCAATGTCCACAGTATTGGTTTGAGTTGCTATAAACACTACTGTCAAGGCCAGATAACAGAATCTTTTAATTAGCAAAACTTCTAAACTGAAAAAAGGAAAACATTTTGTTAGAGAGCTCTCATAGTGTTATAATAGCTAGTCTTTAAGATTCCCTTAATCAGGTGGGAGGACAGAAATTAGAACAAAAATAAACACCATTCAGATCCATTCCTATTGGCCTTCACACGTTTGCTGGCACTGTAAAAAAAAAAAATCAGGACATTAAAAGTAAAAATGAATGAAAAAGAATAGCATAATCTTACTTAAAGACAATCTAAAATTTTGTGCCCTAAGAACTCAGTTTGATAACCGTAGGATTGGAAGCTGCAAACTTCATTTCTTTCATATAGTTTTTTCTTTGATTCAAGCTGATTTTGCATGATAACATATTGTGACTCATTTGCTTTATTGCTGCCCTAATCCTCTGTATACCTGTAGCTTTATAATGAAGCCTTAGGACATAAGATTGATGAGCTTCAGATCTGTCTATAATCATGAAGATGATAGGTTTCAGTTGGACTTTAGACTAAGAGTAACATCTTAGCTTTAGGTTGTTTCAGCCCCCGGCCCATCTAGGCAGAACAGCAGCCCCATCAGCCACGGGACCATATGGTATGGCACCTGTGACTGATTTCAGAACTGGACACAATGATCAATTGCTGACTCTTCTCCAACCATCCAATCAGTATAACCCTCAAACCCAACTCTCTTAGTTTCCATGACTACTGATTTTTCCCTAAATAACCTGTATTCCTGAGACACTTGGAGAGCCAAGGCCCTTCAGTGGTAGCTTGACTGTGTCTCCAGGGCTTGTAACTCTCTAATAAACTTTACTTTCTTTGCCGCAAAACCTGCATGGATCTCTACTTCGGCTTAGATGTGTGCAGGAAGATGGATCCCTTTTTTATTGCAATAAATAGGCAACAAGATAACAATACAGTCTCATGCTCTGCTGTCAGCAATTATGCCTTCAAAGGGTCTTGAAAAGAAGATGAGTCTGACATTTCCAAGGCACGTTATCTGAGACGTACAAAGACAATAGACAACTTTAAAGTTAAAGATTGACCTTTGTCAAGGAAGCTTCAGGCCTAGGACACGAAGATGCTCCATGACCCGCTTTTAGTTAGGAATTTTACATGTAGACCATCCTTGGGGGTTACTTTGGTCTCTGGGTTTGTAAGGCTTTATTAAGGGATTCATGAATGAGGCAGTATCTCATCTAGCAATTAGAAAGGAACTCCCAGTGGTTGTATAAAATGGAAGGATTTTATAGAAAGAAAATTGGCCAAGGAAGCTGTTAAGGAAAGAAGAGAGGATTTTTTTTAGACTAGGACAGTTTTTTTGGGAGAAAGTGAACAGCAAGGACTTTTATCCTCCAGATTCTCTCTTTCTTGTTTAGAAGGATGGAGAGGGCCAACGTGAGCAATTACTTTACCATTCCTTAATAGAAAATTCCAATGGGTTGATTAGAAAGGTTGAAACTGCCATTAGATCTGGTATTAAATCTCGTTTTGGCATCATGGGCTCTTAGCAACATTAACACCATTTGGGGCTTGTGGTTTTTTCTTTAAAGGTAGTATGGACATTTTAATGGTAGTAATTCTTCCAATCAGTGAGCATAGAATATCTTTCCATTTATTTACATCTTCTTTAAAATACACAAATTGCTGAATTAAAGGAGCCATTTGAAAATTAAGAATACATACTTCATGAGTATATACACACATACATATGTATATATGTAATTCAAGAATGTACACAATAGTTTAATTACTTTGTTATATTATTGTAAAAAATGTAGTCATTCCGATACTGTGTTTTCCTATTTCTAATGGTGATGTGAAATAAAAACCTAATTCAGGTGAATGCTTTTGGGAATAAGTAAAATGTTTGCAAATATTTGGTGAGTCTAAGGTCTCTTTCTCACATAAACAGTATATGTACATAAACATATATGTGCTTTTTTACCTGCCTTCCTTTTAAGTAAACACACACACATAGGCACAACATAGGTTAATCAATAATGTAATTTTTAATGTTGAAAAGAAACTTGAAAGACATTTGGAGAGAATAAAAATTGAAAGAATGGTTAAGTTAAAATGAAACTAAAAGAATGCAGACATTTAGACACAAAGATTTAAAGAAGAATGGTGGACCTTAATTTTATGATTTACATTTCCTATCTTAATGCACCAAGGACTCAGAGTCAGAAACACATTTACTTTTATACCATGGGGAATTCATTAGATCAGCTAATGAAATAAAATCACTATACCGACTTGTAATTTTTTTCCTTCTAATTAAGGTGGTATTCCAACACAAAAGTCCTTTCTCAAGGGAAGCTAATAGAATGAACTGAGAGGCTAAAATTTTGCTTCCTACAAAAAATTTATTGGTAAATGTATTACATTCCTGTTGTACTAAATTTAAACCATAGGATATGAAGGAATCAAATATATGTTCATACTATTTTGAATTTTGGAAGTCTGAAACAAGTCTCAATGTACCAAAATCAAGATGTCTTCAGGGCTGGTTCTTCTGGAGGCTCCAGGAGAGAATCTGTTTCCTCTCCAATTTTACTTCTGTGGCCATAAGCATTTCTTGGCTCCTGGCTCTTTCTCCATCTCCAAAGATTGATAGATGTAGCATCTACCAATCTCCCTCTGAATCCAGCTAATCTTCCTTCCTGTTCCACTTTTTAGGACTATCGTGATTAGACTATTCCCACTTGCATAATCACAGTCAATCTTTGTATCTAAAGTCTACTGATGGCAAGAGTATTCCAAGGGGTATCTCAATCTTTCCTTACAATAATACATAACATATTCAAAGTTTCCAGAGTGTAGAATGTAGACATCTTTTGGAGGCCCTTATTCTGTCTACTACAAATACTTTTTCTGATGTGTATTATTTGGTGACGCAAAGGGACTTTCTATAAAAAAGATATATCACAGGAGTTGGAGAAACATGGCAGAGTAAAAGATGTCCCCAGATCTCTCCCTTTGAAATAACAATGAACTGAACATCTAAAACTCAACAAATTAAAACCAAACTGCATACAAGCCCATCTGAGCGTGGTACCTACGCATAAGTGCTACCAAAGGTCAAAACCCTGAGTGTCAGGCGGTGGTCTGGGAGAAACAAAGAAACTGCTTCTTGCAGCCACTGGAGGTCCCTGAAGAAGAAGTGAGAGGGGAGATGTTGCAGCGAGTTTCATCAACAGCTTTGCCTGGGACAGCCGTAAGCTACACACGGCTGGAGGCAGGGCCAAGTCTACAGGGCAGAGAGCAGAGAAGCACAAAAGGCAGAAGGATACAGATGATTTTTACCAGCCGCAGTTGCAAAACTGAGGCTGAGCCCCAGCCCCCAACCCTCAACCCAGATGGCCCCTCCCCATGCCCTCTGCAATCAATCACTGCAGAGCCCCAAGAGAATCTGAGCATCGCTACTGAAACTATTGCTAACACTGATAAGGACTGAGACTGAGAGGAGCGAGCATGATTAAACATTAATAAGAAAAAAAGGCATTGCTAAGGCTTTAATTAAAGCAGGGATCCAAGAAGCTTAGACGCCACCTAGTGGAAACCAAAAGAGAGGTGCCTTCTTTGCAGCGGGCTAAAGAGAGACTTTCATACAATAAATCTTCTTTCTGGAAAAACAGCAGAATACTCTTCCATTAATGCCCAGGTGGATAAATAGTCCACTAAACACCATGAACAACCAAGGAGACAAGGCTTCTCAGAAAGAAAGAGAAAACTCTCCAGAAAATAAGCTTACAGACATAGAAATATGCTACTTAAATGACAGAGAATTCAGGATAGTACTTCTGAAAAAAACCCAGTGAGTTCCGAAACAAATTATATCAACAGTTTCAGGAACTGTAAAAACTACATGAGCAGAAGGAATTCTTTAGCAAGGTAACTGAAACCCTCAAAAAGAACCAAAAAGAACTTCTGGAGATGAAGAACACACTACAAGAGTTGAAAAATGAAATAGCAAGCTTGGGAAATAGAGTTGACCATATGGAGGAAAGGATCAGTGATATCGAAGACAGAAATCTAGAAATAAATGAGAAGGAAGAAGAGAGAAACAGAGGAATGAAAAAGAATGATACAGAAATACAAGAACTAGCAGATTCCATCAGGAGAGGAAACATAAGAATGATCGGCATTATCGAAGTGGAGGAAAAGGAGCAGGACCAGAAAGCATTTTCAGATACATAGTTGATGAAAAGTTCCCAAAGCTAGGGAACGAGCTGGAGCTTATAATACAAGAAGTCAACGGAACATCCAATTATCTCAACCCCAAAAGGCCTAAACCAAGAGACATTGTATTAAAATTATCAAAAATCAATGAAAGAGAAGGAATTCTCAGGGCAGCCAGGGAAAAGAAGACAGTGACCTATAAAGGAAAACTCATTAAATTATCATTGGACTTCTCAGCCCAATCCTTACAAACCAGAAAGGAATGGAATCAAATATTCAAACTATAAGTGAAAGGAAATACCAGCCTAGAATAATGAATCCAGCCAAGCTCTCCTTTAGATATGAAGGAAAAATTAAGACCTTTTCAGACATACAAAAATTGAGGGAATTCTTCACTACGAGGCCTGCATTACAGGAAATACGGAAAGGGGTCAACTCACCTAAAACAAATTGACACAAAAAAAAAAAATGAAATTAGGAGTAAGGTGACTATCAGCAAATAGAAGCAGAGGACTGCAACCCTTACTAAGAACAGGGCATCCTAAGCTAAAATAATAAGAAGAGAATTGCAATCCAAGATAGTAATGAATATTCAACATATAGAGGGACAAATTGAGACAAAATTGACTGAAAAAGGGAGGATTCAGAGATCTAAATTCACAAAGGGGAATGGAGATACGGCACGCACAGAAGAAAATGGACAACTGTGTGTGTGTGTGTGTGTGTGTGTGTGTATAACTACCCATTACATATTTGTAATGGTAACCACACACCAAAGATTCAGAACTGAAGTATATAACATAAAACAAGAAGAACCAGAGGAAAAACCCACAAAAGCCAACCAAAATAAAGAAAACAGATACACAAAGGAAAAGGAAACAATGGAAATACCACGTTATCAGAAATCAAAAGATAAAATAGCTATAAGAAGACTTCATATTTCAATAATCACCCTACACGTAAATGGACTGAACTCACCAATAAAAAGGCACAGAGTTGCAGAATTGATCAAAAAGCAAAACCCAACCATATGCTGGCTCCAGGAGACACATCTCAGCTCCAAAGACAAATATAGACTCAAAGTGAAAGAGTGGAAAATGATATTTCAAGCAAATGGCATTCAGAGTAAAATGGGAATAGCAGTACTAATATCAGATGAAATAGACTTCAAAATAAAAAAGGTAAAGAAAGATACTGAGGGACACATCATAATGATAAAGGGAATCATGCACCATGAAGACATAACATTTATTAATATCTATGCTCCCAATCAGGGAGCCCCAAAATATATAAAGCAATTACTAACAGAACTAAAGGGAGTAACAGACCAAAACACTATCGTAGTAGGGGACCTAAATCCTCCACTGTCACATATGGACAGATCATCCAGACAAAATATCAATAAGAAAATAGCATTAATAGCATTATTAAGTGACACATTAGAGCAACTGGACATAATATACACTTACAGAGCCTTCCATTTGAAAACAGCTGCTTATACATTCTTCTCTCGTGCACATGGAACATTCTCAAGGGTTGATCTCGTACTGGGACATGGAGATAGCCTCAACAAATATAAGAGGATTGAAATCACACCAACCATATTCTCCGATTATAATGCTGTGAAATTAGAGATCAACTATAAATAGAAAGTGGGAAGAAGCACAAATATTTGGATATTAAGCAACATACTACTGAAGAATAACTGGGTCAGAGAAGACAAAAAAGAAATCGTCAACAAGGTCAAGAGGGAACCATCCAAATGGGAAAATATATTTGCAAACAAAGCCTCCGATTAGGGCCTAATATTCAAAATATATAAAGAACTCCTTCAATAAATAACAACAAAAAATCAAACGATCCCATCAAAAAATGAGCAGAGGACCTGAACGGACACTTCTCCATAGAGGTCATATAAATGGCCAACAAATATTTGAAAAGATGCTAAATATCGCTCACTATTATGGAAATGCAAATCAAAACCACAATGAGATACTATCTCACACCTGTTAGAATGGCTATCATCAATAGGACAAGCAATAACAAATGCTGGAGAGGATACAGAGAAAAAGGAACCATCATAAACTGCTGGTGGGACTCCAAATTGGTACAGCTACTATGGAAAACAGTATGGAGTTTCTTCAAAACATAAGAATTGATCTACCATATGATCCAGCAATCCCTCTACTTGCTATTTACCACAAAGAATTGAAAACCCATATCCAAAAAGATATTTGCACACTGATGTTCATAGCAGCATTATTCACAGTGGCCAGGACATGGAAGCAACAGAATTGTCCTACAAGAGATGATTGGCTAAAAAGGCTATGGTACATATATACAATGGAATATTACTCAGCCATAAGAAAAGATGAAATACTGCCATTTGTGATAACATGGATGGACCTCTAGATAATCATGCTAAGCAAAATAAGCCAGACAGAAAAAGCTGAATATTACATGATATCACTTATATGTGGGATATAAACTTAAAGCAACAAGTAAATAGGACAAACAGAGATTCATGGCCATGGACTATAGACTAGTGGTCACCAAGGGTAGGTAGTAGAATGGGGAAGGTAGACGGGGTACAGGGGATCAAATATAGGAGGTTAGGGGCAGGGTAAAGCGGGTAAAGGAGATCAAATATATGGCATCTGAAGGTAACTGGACTCTGGATGGTAAACACACAAAAGAATAAAATATGTCAAATTATAATGTACACCTGAAAATTATATAATTATATTAACCAATGTTACCCAAATAAATTTAATTTTTTTTAAAGAGAAAGAGATCAAGAGATACATAGAAACGAATAATAATGATAGCACAACATACCAAAACTTTTGGGACATGGTAAAAGCGGTCATAAGAGGAAAGTTCATATCATTACAGGCCTATCTCCCAAAACAAGTACAAGCCCAAATAAACAACAAAATGCTTCATCTTAAAAATCTAGAAAAAGAAGAATAAATAAAGCCTAAAGTAACTAGAAGGAAAGAAATCATCAAATGGGAGCAGAAATAAATGAGATTGAAAAAAAAAACAATAGAAAAAATAAATGCAACAGAGAGCTGGTTTTTTGAGAAAATTGATAAAATTGACAACCACCTGGCTCGATTCACAAATGAAAAAAGAGAAAGGACACACAAACAACAAAAAAATCAGGGACAAAAAATACAAAGGATCATAAAAGTATACTATATAAAATATATAACACCAAACTTAATAACTTAGAAGAAATGGACCAGTAGTTAAGAAGATATGACATACCTATACTGAATCAAGAAGAACTGGAAAATCTAAAAAGGCCAATCAGCAGTATGGAAATTGAAACAATTATCAAACATCTACCAAAAAGTAAAATTCCAGGACCAGATGGCTTCACCTGTGAATTCTACCAATAATTTAAAGATTTAATACCTATTCTTTTTGAACTCTTCCAAAAAAATTGACTAGGAGGCAACACATCCCAACTTATTTTATAATGCCAATACCACCCTGATACCAAAACCTGGTAAAGATAACAGAAAAAAATAAAACTACAGACCAATATCTCTCATGACACAAAATCCTAAATAAGATACTAGCGAACTGAATACAGCAACATATTAAAAAGATTATATGCCACGATCAAGTGGGTTCATCCCAGAGGAACAGGGATGGCTCATCATATGCAAATCAATTAATATGATACACCACATAAACACATTAAAAATAAGAATCATATGATCATATCAATAGATGCAGAAAAAGTCTTTGACAAGATACAGCATCCATTTATGATCAAAATACTTAACAAAATTGGTATAGAAGTAAAATATCTTAACATGATAAAGTCCATATGTGACAAACCCTCAGCCAATACTGTACTTAATGATGAAAAACTAAAAACTTTCATCTAGATCAGGAACAAGGCAAGGGTGTTCACTATCACCACCGTTATTCAATATAACATTGGAGGTCCTAGCGAATGCAATCAGACAAGAGAAAGCTATAAAAGGCATCCAAATAGGAAACAAAGAAGTCAAACTGTCACTATTTGCAGATGACATCATTCTCTATGTAGAAAATAAAGACACCACAGGAACACTACTAGAAACAATAAGCAAATACAGTAAAGTTTCTGGATACAAAGTTAATGTTAAAAATCCATAGCGTTCCTATACTCTAATAATGAAGTGTAAGAAAAAGAAGTGGAAAAAATAAATCATTTTTGCAATTGCAACAAAAAGAATAAAATACCTTGGAAAAAGTTTAACGAAACATAAACATATAATAAAGACTACAAGATCCTATTAAAAGAACCCAAGAAGATGCAAAGAAATGATAAAGATTTAAATACAGATTTTTCTTTAAAAAATGCCGATGGCATTTTGTTGAGGATTGCATTAAATCTGTATAATGCAATCCTCATCAAAATGCTATCGGCATTTTTTTTAAAGAAATAGAACAAAAAAGGATCAGATTTGTATGGAAGAGCAAAAGATCCCAAATTGTCAAACCCATCCAGAAAAAAAGAACAAGGCTGGAGACATCACTCTGCCTGACATCAAATTATACTACAAAGGGACAGTAATCAAAACGGCATGATATTGGCAGCAAAACAGACACACAGACCAGTGGAATAGAATCAAGAGTCCAGAAGTAAATCCATACTTATATGGGAAAATAATTTTTGAGAAAAAAAGTCATAAACATACATTGAAAACAGGAAAGCCTCTTCAACAAATGGTGCTGGGATAACTGGAAAGCCATCTGCAAAAGAATGAAACTAGACTTTTGTTTATCACCATACACCAAAATTATGTCAAAATGAATTAAGGAACTGAATATAAGACCTGAAACAATAAATTGGACATAAGAAAACATAGCTACTAAACTCATAAATCTTGTACTTAAAGGGGATTTTATGAATTTGGTTTCAAAGGCAAGGGAAATAAAAGCAAAAGTAAATGAATGAGACCATATCAAACCAAAAATTCTGCACTGCAAAAGAAACCACCAACAAAGCAAAGAGACAATCATCCAAATGGGAAAATATATTTGCAGACAACCCCTCTCATAAGGGACTAATACTCAAAATATATCAAGAACTCATAAAACTCAATAACAAAAAACAATCCAATTAAAAATTGGGCAGAGGACCTATACAGACACTTCTCCCCAGAATAAATACAAATGGCCAACTTGACTAGCTATTAAGGAAATGCAAATCAAAACCACAATGAGATACCATCCCACAACTTTTAGAATGGCTATCATCAACAGGACATGTAATAACAAGTGTTGGAGAGGATGTGGAGAAAAAGGAACACACATACAGTGCTGTTGGAAGGCAAATTGCTACAGCCCTTATGGAAAACAGTATGGAGGTTCCTCAAAAAAACTAAGAATTGATCTACTATATGATCCATCAATCCCTATATTGGGTATTTAGCCAAAAGACTTGAAAATTCATATCTAAAAGATTTGCACGCCGATGTTATTCACAGTGGCCAGGACATGAAAGCAACTGAAGTGTTCTATGATCAATGATTGGTTAAAGAAGCTGTGGTACTTATATACAATGGAATAACACTCAGCCATAAGAAGTGATGAAATACTGCCATTTTGATAACATGAAAGGACCTCAAGATAGTCATGCTAAGCAAAATTAGCCAGGCAGAAAAAGTTGAAAACCACATGATATCACTTATATGTGGGATAAAAACCTAAAAGCAACAAATAAACAGGACAAGCAAATAGAGACTCATGGACATGGATAATGGAGTAGCTGTTACCAGAGGATAGGGGAGAGGAGAGGGAGAGAGGTAGATGAGGGGAAAAGAGAAAAAAAATAAGGAGACAGGCTCAGGGAGATTCCATTTTTTCACAGATATGTAACAATGCAGTTAAAGCTTTCGTACAGTTCTTTGAATGATGTGTAAATAGACCCATTCAATATATGCTCTTAATTCGTTAGGTCTCTTTGATCCAGCAACTTGTACACCTTAAATATCTGCACTATATTGCATGCAATTATACTCCAATCAAATAACAAGCAGGAAAAAAATCTAGTGATGCTTCATTCAAGGTAGGATGTAGATCACAGGTAGCTTGAGTCACACTTTAATGGAGGAGAGAGAAATATCATTTGATAGAAAGCAAAGTGTTTTATATGGATATAAAAAAATAGTGGTATTAATTTGTCACATATTATATTTGGTAAACTCATTTTTTTGGTAAACAAGGTTATAGTACTTATGTAAATAAACCATCATAAATTGATTCAAGACTGGGGTGCATTATAGCCTCCCACAACATCATGGATGAGCTATAGACACACAGTGTACAGACTCCAGCTGCTGCAGACTCATGAGTATCTGAACAGAGAGCAGAACAACTCCCATCATATAATTCCATTTGATATAAATCACAGCATTTAGGACAGTTTGTTATACAGCATTGACTAACTGATACAATAATCAAGGCAATCAAACTAAAAGCAATTATAATAAGCTGCTCTTTTTTAAATTTTTGGCATATGTTGTGATATTTGGACATAGCATCTATGACCATTTTGTTATTCAAGTTTGTTTTGGATAACTAGATTAACAATTGGCTCTATTGAGGATTGCTTTCGGATAACCATGGGGAGGTCAGAAAGATGTATATCTTAGCAGAAACCCTGCTGACACTGAATCATATGACAAGGCAGGAATTCAAGCTGTCCTGTGAGCCACATTCATGTCATGAAGATGGCAATGATTCCTGCATATAAAGAAGTATGAAATGGATGATATGGATATTCATTCACTATCCATGTAGTGGTTAAGAAAAGTGGAGATATTTTGTTTATAGAAATCATACTTGTAGACAGGACTGAAATTTTGGAGGACAAACAGGAAGGTAGTTTAGTAATAAAACGTAAATACACCAACCATCCTTCACTTCAATGAAAACAGGCCCTCATTCATCTTCTATACTTCAGAAGTAGATTACAGCATGAAAAAGAAATATTTTGCATACTAATCAACTGAGTAATGCTTCCGCACATTCAAGATCAATTCTTTCTTTCTAAAGATCATATTAGGTGATTCGATTTATCAAATTTGCATTTTCCTGACCTCTCTACCGGGAGATATATATTTGACAATCAATTTTTGTTATGGACTATGATAGGCACTGTAGATGCCGAACTCAATAACAGTAAAAAAGTAAGAGTCTAGCTAAAAAAAACCAACAGAATGATAAAGTCCACATTATCAGAAAGACCAGGAAAGGGAGTGAAATTAAATAGAATGACAGACCCGAGTGACAGTATATTTCTGTTTATTATAAAATATCATGTTAATGAACTTAGTCAACAAGCATAGTTTACTATATGTGAGTTATACAACCCATGAGTATCCTTTCGGTAACATGAAATAAAATTCTTGAGATCACATGATCATTGCAGAAGAAATTTTTCTTACGAAATCCATACAAATTCACAGAATAAAAGAAAATTTCCAAATAGTTTGGTTCAAATTTGGATAAAACTTTTTAAGGCTGGGAAAATGTTCAAGGGAGGAAAATGTCCATATATTAGAGGAGAAAGCATGATAAACTGAATTACTTACATTGTACACAGAAGGTGATTTAAGTAAATGGAAATTCAAGCTAATACATAGAAGAGACACATTCTATTTCCACATTCTCTGGCATCAAGTCTTTTAGTCCTCCAATCACTGGGAGTTCTTCAGCCCTAAAACAGTTGTCCCTTTTATAGCTGCCATCCCACAGAATCTTTTCAAAGCCCCCTTTATGTCTTTGTTCCTGAGACTATAGATAAAGGGGTTCAGCATGGGTGTGACCACAGTGTACATCACTGAGGCTATTGCACTTGAGTGTGTGCTATGGGTAGAGACAGAGATGAGGTACACTCCTAGAATTGTACAGTAAAATAAGGAGACAACACAGAGGTGAGACACACAGGTAGAAAATGCTTTATACTTCCCCTGAGCTGACGACATTCCACGAATGCAAGAAACTATCTTAAAGTAAGAGTAAAGGATGCCAGTAAGGGGAAGAGCAGCCAACAGTCCAATTGCAAAATACATCACCAGGTTATTAAGAAAGGTGTCAGAACAG
This sequence comes from Pteropus medius, assembly GCF_902729225.1. NCBI lineage: Eukaryota > Metazoa > Chordata > Mammalia > Chiroptera > Pteropodidae > Pteropus > Pteropus medius. The sequence goes on from NW_024347014.1 coordinate 65,797, forward strand.
GCAAGTTTAATCATCTGATTGATTTCACAAAAAAAGTGGGGGATTTTCAAGACTGTACAGAAAGATAGTCGCAACACCATTAAGCTTTGTAACGAGGAATAGAGGACACTCATGATCCAGGACACCAGAAGCAGTAGTCCACAGAGCCTGGGGTTCATGATGACCATGTAGTGCAGGGGGTGACAGATGGCCACAAAGCGGTCATAGGCCATCATGGTTAAGAGGAAGTCGTCCAACACTGCAAAGAGCATAAAAAAGTACATCTGTGTGATGCAGGCTCCATAGGTTATGACTTGCGTCTGGGTCTGGATGTTCACCAGCATGTTTGGGACGGTGGTAGAAGTGAAACAGATGTCCACCAACGACAGGTTGGAGAGGAAGAAGTACATGGGTGTGTGGAGGTGGGAGTCTGAGCTGACAGCCAGGATGATGAGCAAGTTTCCAAACATGGTGATCAGGTACATGGAGAGGAAGAGCCCAAATATGAGGGGCTGCAGTTCCTGTTCCTCTGAAAATCCCAGTAGAAGAAATTCTGTAATCTGTGAATAATTTTCTGGTACCATGCGTTGGTGGTTATGACTAGGAAATAAAAAATTAAATAATTAATTAACAAACATGGGCATTAATAGCATCTTGAAATGCTACAATTTATATTTGGCAGTAAAACATATATATGATACATATATGGTTTTCTGGAGATTTAATTCTTTTTAAATAATTTCCCCCAACATTTCTAAATAGGAATTCCTGTCCCACTATCAGCAATTTGCCAAACAAATCATTTTTACACACATTTCATGAGAAATTCTTTCATGTTTATTTGATCACCCTTGTTTTTATATGGCCCTTAGTGGATAAGGCTAACCTTTCTCTCATTTTTCATGTGGTGTCCTTTTTTGTTATTCTTGGCTTTGAGTTTTGACCTTTTTCATGACACATCTGCTGGGTACACTAATCCTAGTTCTGTTCTGTTTTCAACATGGAAAGGCCTCTCCAGACATATTACAGAAAATCCTACTTATGCTATAACTATTGGTCCACTTTCTTCATACATTTATCCCTGAGAAAATGATGTTATACCACACTCATTGAGAAATATGTGCTAAATCCTGACCTTTCTCTCATCAAGGAGAACAGAGTGCTGGCAAACAAATGTTCCTACAGTCTATGGCCATGCTACCTGAACAAGCCCGATCCTGTCTGATCTTGGAAGCTAAGCAAGGTCGGGCCTGGTTAGCACTTGTATGGGAGACCACCTAGGAAGACTAGGTGCTGTGGGCATCAAAAATAAGGGATTGTAAGCTGACAAGGTCCTTGCTACCTGTGAGGTCAACCAAGGGTTGCCCCACCTAAAAAAAAAATATAAAAAGTCCCTACAATCCAAAGATAGAGAAAGAATACAAGGAAGTGAGAAATCATACACATTGTTAGATGCTCATGTACTCAAAAAAAAAAGAGAGTATGTATAAAAGAGAGTAGATGTGTGTGTGTTATTTTAAATAGAATTGAGAAAAATCTGGAAAAAAAGGTATCATTTGAATAGAGACCTCAAGAAACACACTCTGTCTAGAGAGATATCTGGGAGAGTGCATATCCTGCATGGGAAAGAGCTGGTGCAAAGGTCCTAAGGTTGGCATTTGTCTCAGGTAATCGAGGCTCAAAAGGAAGCTGTGTGGTGAGGGGAATGAGCAAGAGGGAAATGATAGGGATGCTGTCAGAGAATGTGGAGGAATGAGATGGTTTGTCTGCTGCAGATGAAACTTCAAGACACAAAGACTCGCTCAGTCTTATGCTGGTCCTTAAACTATATTTTCTTTGCAAGGGATTTTGTGAGGAGAAGTGATGGCTCGTTTATTTCCATCTGTCAATTGACATTTTGTATCTGTACTTTAAAGAACACGTTTCAGAGTATATGAGCTAGATACCTTTGCCCCAAGAAGTGGAGAAATGCTCATGTTCCACAAACCACACACATTCACACCCACGGAAACACATACTATATCCTCCCGGGGTCATGTTAATACAAGCTTCTACTCACCCCCAGACACAATAATGAGTATAGAAATAATACAAGGAAGGATAATATCAGGTTATCTTGCCCCTACAGGTTATAGAAATAGTTCCAAAGTTCACTTGATAAGCCCCCCAAAAGACATGTAAAGATGGAGCTCTTTTTTCATATAAATATTTTCTGCCCTTATATTAAAAATCAGTTAAATAAACAGAGAGATAAAAAGATGAAAGATAGACAGACAGACAGAGGCAGAGACAGAGACAGACCTAATAATCTTGGGTCATCCCAGAAATTGTGGTAGGGAAAGCGTCCTTGGTTATGGTGACATGTCAAATGCAGGTATTTTGCCTTATACCCAGAATAATCAATAAAGTAGCAAATAACAATTTATTCTGAACAAGAAAGAGCAGTATCTTCATGACGTCAAGACGCCTTACAGATCAAACACCTTACTAGAAGATTTGCAAAGAATAAACCTATGATTTACAAAAAAACGCCCATGCAATGTATAGGGAAAAAAAACAGGGTTTTTTTAAAGCTGAAATAAGACTTTAGTAAATAATATTAAGTGCAAAACCTTGGGAATTAGAAAACCTGGTTTTAATTCTGAGCTTTACCACCTCTTAGTTTTTTGAATGAGGATAGACAACTGGACATTCTAAGTGCTAATATACTCATCCAAATAGTGTAGATACTGATATCAATTCAAATGGCGACAGGTCTGAACAATATGTGTAACATGCTTGGCAAAGTTAATCACTTATTTCCTGTTGGTAAATAAATAATTATCACTGCAATGAGAGAAGGCTGATCATCATTATTATTATTTTTTTTACCTCTAATGTGTCTATTGCTTCCCCAACTCTAGGTTCCCAATTCCTTGACCATATTTTAGTTTCTTGTCATCTCTCTCATCTTCTACAGGCTAGTTATCCTCTAATCAGATAATCATATTGACTGATGGAGATCTCTGTATATTGACAACTCCCACATTAAACTCCATCCTAGTGACTCCTTAATGGAGATAGAATATAAAATTTTATAGCTTCAAATAAAAGGCTCAAGTCTCTGTGACCTTTCCATCCTCTTCAGTCACATAGAGCCCTGCCCATGCTCACACTAATCTCCCAAACGATGAACTTAACTCTCATCTTCACCTGGCACCACAGCTACAAAGCTCAGAGACTTTATACAAACACTTCCCTTGCTCGGAGTCTCCCAGGAGACATTTTGGAACTTTTAGCCCCTTCTCCATCCTCCAAACTCCATGTCCTCTTTCAGATTGCCTGCATCCTCTCCTTCATGAGCCTTTCTTTTTCTGAACATTATCACAGGAAAAGGATACTTTCTCCTCAAGTTAATTATGTATTAAGATGCCCATGGTGTAATTTTTATTTAGTTCTATGTCTTTTCTCCCTGATACACAGTGAGAGTGGTGAGGCATACAGCATGTTATACACATCACCACCCTCCCACCAGACTTAGCTGAATTGTTAGCAGTAGCTGAATAAATAAATATTCCATAGAGGGATAGGAGAACGTTCTTACAGAAATCGTTGATGATGAGAGAAGGACGACAGGCAGGCAACACTGACCTAAGTGTGAAGGACATGCCAGAGGAGTGTTTTCCATATTCTATATCAGGATCCAGTAGCGTGTCAGACTATGGTTTGTAAGAATTAAATAGAATAGAATAAAGAAGGCACAATAGAAAATATGAGAGTGCATCATACTCAGTGAGGCTACACACATAATCGTTTCATGGTTTTCTTTGTCAGTTGTGTACATGCGTGTTTGTGTGTGTGTGTGTGTATCAGTGTTGCTGTGTGCGTGTGTGAAAGCATGGTGAATTACAATGTAACAGGCCTGTCTTACCTTGGGACAAAGTCAGGAAAATCTGGAATCCACCGCAATAAATGCAAGATTCGTTTTGGAAGATCAGTTCCTGTCAATGAAGAAAAGCAACAAGAATGAAAGAGCCCAGCAGAGAGAAGAGGCAGCTGGCATGGCTGATGCAGTTTCCTTGCATTCAAGGGAACTCATACTGACTGGACCTTTACTGTCCCACTGACCTCAACACAACGTCTACCTCAGGCCTGATCTAATTGTTATTCCTGTACCTATTTCATGTTTATTTGACGAACCTTGTTTTTATATGGCCCTCTAGTGCATAAGGCTGACCCTTCGCTCACTTTTCTTGTGTACTCTTTCTTTTATTATTCTTGGCTTTGAGTTTTGACCTCTTTCATGACATATCTGATGGGTACGCTAGTCCTTGTTCTGTTCTGTTTTCAACATGTAAAGACTCCCCAGAAATATTCTATAGAATCCTGCTGATGCTACAATTATGGGTCCTATTTCTTCACACATTTATTGCTGAGAAAATGATGTCATACCACACTCATTTCATCGTACTGGGCCTTCTCTATTGCAATGTGATATCCAATGAATATGGACCTCACTTATTTTGCTTTGCTATGTGGTTTCACAAGTATGCGCCTTTAAACAGAACAAATGTTGGAGAATGGGAAAATATAAGCAGGTTTAAATAGTGCCTTTTAATAACTGTATTAAGTGAACTTGAATAA
>NW_024347015.1:0-12264 GCF_902729225.1 Pteropus medius
GATCGATAAACCCATAAACAATGGAACAAAGTTTGCTTTAGCGAATGCCTCTTTGAGCACTTTAAGAAGAGAAAATTTAACCTTTCAGGCATGTCGTTAAATGAAGGAAATACTCCTGAAAATAATCACCTTCTGGGAAGTTTTCCATGTAAATATATGCAATATATATTGGCTGTGAGTGAACACCAAAGGCAGACATATAAGAATTACATTTTATTATTAACTTTATTATTATGGAAACATAAGGTTACCTCCTCTCTCTCTCCTTCTGTGTCTCTGTGTCTGTCCCTGTCTGTCTCTCCGTGTCTCTGTCTCTCTGTCTCTGTCTGTCTGTCTCTGTCTCTGTCTCTGTCTCTGTCTCTCACTGTCTCTGTCTCTCTCTCCATCTCCTCCTCTCTCTCCATCCATCTCTTTCTCTCACTCACACATAGAGAGATTTCCAAATCGTAGAACGACAGTCAGGAATCAAGGCTACGTCCTATAGTCATGATGAACCGTAACGGGCGAAATATGACACATATAAGGTTCGTGTCTTTTTGACTTACAGTATTTCAAGCGTCGCTAACATCTATCTATTCGAAGTCCTGGGACGCTTAAAGCCACTTAGGCACAATTCGGATGAGAGTCGCCGCGCACGAGCAAGTGCTACGTGACAGTAAACGCGTCTCCTTTTGTGATCCCGCCCACGCAGGTGTCCAGGGACCACGCAGCCCCGCAAGATGCCCGCGCGGGCGCCCTGCCGAGCCCTGTCCGTGGTGCTGATTCTGCTGTCGGCGCCTCCCCCGGCGGCGCGCGCCTGTCCCCACCCTTGCGCCTGCTACGTTCCCAGCGAGGTCCACTGCACGTTCCGCTCCCTGGCTTCCGTGCCAGCGGGGATTTCTAAACATGTGGAAAGAATCAATTTGGGGTTTGTACCACATTCTTCTTGGACGTTTTCGACTCCTTTGCCTGCGTGTTTATTTGGTTTCGCATGTACCCTCCTCGTGCATCCACGTAGCTGCCAATGTCGATTCTTTTATGTGTCGCTTTGTCCAGCATTGTGTGCTTCCTCGCGGGCAGAGTCGTCCCTTCGGGCGATTATCTGAGCGTGTCCATCAGCCGTAACCGCTGTCATAAAGTTGAATGACGAGACGAGGCGTCCTGACTACTTCGATGGTGGAGAAATGTCCTTGGATGATAATTCTCTAATACGTCATCGCTACAGATGCACGTGACGCACACGTAAACATATGACACCACGTTATTTGCATAGACTTCAGAAACTGCTAAAGAATAATAAAATCAATACATGGGGCACCTCAGACATTTTGTAAGTGATGTGGATGAAGCCACTGCGCCTTTGAGGAAATCCAAGAGTTCTTAAAGATTTTGCCTCTTTAAGAATATCAACGTGTTTTAACAGATATTTTAGTGCAGTATTCCAGGCAGAGTTTTTAGATTCTAAAAATTCATTTTATACCCCTAAATAAATTTTTCATAGGCATAAATGTTAGTTGCTTCGAGTTACAGGCAATCGTGTACAATTTTAATCGTAAGAAATCATTTGGACTTCTTCAAAAAGTATATTAGCTATCTTCTACCATCTAGAAAAGAAGAAAAATAATTTAGGGTTTCATGAATATCCACTGTGGAGATTTAGTAGTAAAATAAAATGGCCAAACTCAACTCAGTGACCCAAGACTTTACACCTTAGAGTTTTAAAATATTCTTGCTGTTTTGACTATAAACTCCAGAAATAGAATAAGAGAATAGAAAGTTAAGACTATAAGACAGAAACTTTTCTAATCCAAAGCCTCAGACCGTTAAATCATTTTCTCGGTAAAATCTTAGGGAACATTTATGATTCCACTGTCTGAAAATCCAGCCACAATGATGATAATTCCTTGGGGGGGGATACAGTTTGGGTTTGCCAGAGGGGAAAATTAACAGATAACCAGCTTCCTTTTTACAATGCGACAAAGCTTTGCCACTAGAACAAACAAAAGATATTGAAAACTTCCTTTTCCTGCCGATGCCGATAATATCTCGAAATGCTTTGGGTAATATTCAAGACAGAAATTTAAAAAATGACTAAGGAGTAGCTAGCTTCATGGCATATCGCCAGAACATATTGATTCCGTCTGGCTTAATTTGCAGCATGAATTAAAATGCCACATTTCTAAGTCACGCTTTTAATTATGTCACAGCCCCGTTTTCTGGAAACCCGTCTCAAGGCAGATAATGAGGCTGGGGAAGGAGAAGCAATGAGCGTGCCGTCCGATGTGGAGAGCACTCACGGTCTCGTGTGTCCTCGAGCCGCCTGCGAAGGGTGGAAAGGCCTCGAGGAATGAGAGATTATTGGCAGGGCGCTCGTGCAGTACGTCACTCCCTCGCAGATGTGCTCAGGCTTCCCAGTCAGCAGCGAAAGCGAGATCTCCTGTTTCCTGTTGCGATGGCCCCAGAGCCTTTCCAAAACGTTCCTTCCCAAACCGTTTTTGAGCAACCAAAATAAAGCCATCCGCTTAGTGTCTGATTTCGAGACCTTTAACTAGTTTTCCCCTTTTCGAAAACACCGATTCTGAGGATATCTTTCTGGGATTTTTGAGATGCCCATACTGCTGTTGCTCCTGTGTGTGCGTGCGTGCGTGCGTGCGTGTGTGTGTGAATTTTGCTTTGTGATGCTAACCGGTATTTTTGAAGCAGTCCCGCACACATTTCTGAGAGAAGAGAAAACATTTCCGTTAGCTGGTTAGGTAGTCGGTGATCGCCCACCAGCAGGTGGAGCGGACGCTCTAGAGAGGCCGTTGCGGACCTAGGCTCACCCCAGCGGCGTTTCACCGTCCCCCCAGCTTCTCTCCTGTGAATGCCACGTTCACGTCCTCAGCTCTCTGCTGGTTTTTAGACGGACTCAAGGAGCATTCATCCACCCCCACTGGGTGACGTTCAGGCCACTCCGTTGACTTTTGTCTGTCTGAGAAAATTCTCTGGCGCCAATAACGGCCACGTTTGGACGTCTCTGATGCCTCATAAAGCAACCACGGAGAACGTGACAGAGTGAGACAGGTCCCCAAGCTGATATGGCCCCCATCCTGGACTTCGGGGCGATGCATGCAGCTACGGATGGAGCTCAAACCTCCGTGTCCGTTTGTACCCGAGCGTGTTCCTTTGTCTTGTGCCCTTCGGCCTCCACCGTTACCACTGGATGTGTCACCTCAGAAGTGAGAATGTTTCACGACCAGGGCAGGGAACACGGTCGAGCGCAGCACACGCTTGTACTAAAACGCGCCGAGGGGCCTCGAAGTCTTTGTGACGTATTAGACTGAGCCTTTGACCGCTACCTGCTGCGTCTGAAGACCCGCCTGGCCCTCTGGCCTCTAGACTCTTCGCTGCCTCTGGGGTCTTGCCACGTGGTGCCCACACCCAGGGCCTTACTGCACGAGGCACGAGGGTGACGTCTCCTGACCACGCACGTGTCGAGGTCCGTCTCCATCCTCGGAGCCTCGCAGATGTGTTCCCCGTGACACGGCCAACACGACTTCGAACCACCCCCCGTCTCGTCCAGCGTGGCAAATGACGCAGTCCACCTGACGCTCACGTCCAGCCGGAACCCTCTTCCTCCAAGTCTGTCGTCACCTGTCATTGCAACGCTCCCCCGACCTCGGTGCTGGACCCCGCGATTTCCCTGGTCTGCCGCTCGCTTCCTCGTCCACCTCCGGCCCGTTCTCCACGCAGTGGCCGGACGTGCTGTCTTAACCTGTAGCTTCACCCGGGTCCCTCTCTGTCTTCGAACCCTCCAGTGGCTTCACGTTGAACTTGGCACAGACGAAACACACCCCCCCCTCAGCTGCTACGCCACCTGGCCCCCGCCCCCCGCAGCCGCCTCACCTGATCTCATGTTCCTCCTACTGTTTCCGGACCAACCTCGGGCTCTAAAAATGGGAAAGAGACGGTTATGTGTGTTTTTTTTTTAAACTTTCGCTTATTTATTTTATGATTTTCTTCCTTATTATTTCTTCATTCGGCAGTCTTTTCTGTTAGAGTCAGGTGTTCAGGGCACTGGTCAGACACTTACGGAACTTATGAAATGAGCCCCGGTGAGTCTGGCCCCCGCTGGCATCACATGTGCTTATCAAACTTCGAGTTGCTCTCTGGACCGATGAGTCCTGTGCTCTTTGTGCTTGTTTACGTATTGTCGCTGTTTGGATTCCACACGTACGCGACACCGTGCGCTATTTGTCTTTCTCTGTCTGGCTTCTTTCACTTAGTGCGACACCCTCCACGTCATTGCGAAGGGTAAGATTTCACCTCTCTTCATGGCTAAGTAATATTCCACGTCTCTTCGATCCACTGGTCCACTGATGGATGCCCACGTTATGTCCATCTCGTTTGCTGTGGTCACCATCCCACACAGATGTCACCGCAGGACCGTAAACGACACAGAAAGGATGCGGTGCAGAGACCGTGGTGTCTCGTATGTCAACTGTCATTGCAAAATAAAATTCTAAAAATCATCTAAAAAATTTTTTTGGAGCAAAAGACTTTAGAGCTGCAAGGTGCTCCCAAAGGCTCTGAGAGGGAGCGAGTTAGCCAGGTTCTGACTTGGAAACTGGGGGCTGGGTTTCGGCTCGGATGACTTCATGGGAGAAGCACCCCTGGCTGGCCGCTGCTGCATTAAGCTCCGAGGGCTTTGCCTTCATTCTGCACACGTCTACGGCCCTTTCCTCAGGTGATAAGGAGAAGCAGGTGACACTGTCAGGTCGGCAGAAGCCCAGACGCAAGGTAACCACCTCCCAATGCGGAGCACAGAGGGTTCTGCGTTCATGATATTCTCACGTCTGTGGGGACGAACTTGGGGAGACTTTTTTGCACCAGGACAGTGTAGCAATGGGGACCTTCCAGTCCAGTCCAGGAAGCATCTGTACCCCCGTTCCTGCAAAATCGGAACCCCAGACACCCCAGAATGTTTACACATAGGGTGGATCACGCACCGGAAGTGGTGGCTTGTCCTTGTGAAATCGGGGTGTCCCTGCGTGGCTGTGGACTTTTTCACGTGGTGCTTCCGCTCATGGCCTTCTTGTTTTATGTCATATGCACGGCTACTTCCCACGTGGCCCATTTCCTTGCATCCTCGGCGGCCACGTGTCATTGATCACGATTCCTTCTTCTCCAATGAGGGCACATGGCCGCCTGCTTCCTTGAGGAGTCTGGATGCTCCGGGCTTTCTTAAAGAACCGGCGTTTTTGTTTTTCGTGTTTTGGGTTGTTTGTCGCTACGTTGCCTCTGGGCCGGAGGATCCTAACGGGCCCGGCTTCTCGTTCCCGTCGTTTATTATTTCCTCCGTTTTTCCAGGTTTAACAGCATACAGGCGTTGTCGGAGACGTCCTTCGCGGGGCTGAGCAAGCTAGAGCTGCTCATGCTTCACGGCAACAACATCCCCAGCGTGCCCGACGGGGCTTTGAGGGACCTCGGCTCTCTCCAGGTAAGGCCGGGCTGTCGGCAGCATCCTCCGCTGCGGCCTCAGCCCCGCCTGGCGATTCCGAAACGCTCTCCGATGCGGCGGGTCGTGGCCGCGGGACTCGACACGCGAGAAGCCGGCTTCGTGCCTCTGCTTTCCCGCCGTGTGCTCTGCTCCCCCGCGCCGGGGGAGGGGGCGGCTCCGTAAGTTACACACGGGATTTCCCACGGCCCGCTCCACGCCCGCCCCCTCCCCATCCTGTCTCCGCAGGTTTTCAAGTTCAGCTACAATAAGCTGCGGGTCATCACCGCACAGACTCTGCAGGGGCTGCGGAGCTTACTGAGGCTGCACGTGGACCACAACGAGATCGAGTTCATCCACCCGCACGCGTTCCAAGGCCTCACGGCGCTGAGGCTGCTGCATCTGGAGGGGAACATGCTGCACCAGCTACACCCCGGGACCTTTTCCACCTTCTGCTTTCTGGACTACTTCCGGCTCTCCAACATCCGGCACCTGTACCTCGCCGACAACAGGCTGCGGAGCCTGCCCGCCGGCATGCTTCCAAACATGCCGCTGCTGGAGAACCTTTACCTGCACGGCAACCCCTGGTCCTGTGACTGTGACATGCGCTGGTTCCTCGAATGGCACGGGAAATCGAAAGGTAAGCAGGGAGGAGGGTCGCCGTGAGTCTCCACCCCACACTCCTCCCCTGTCCACGCAGCTCACCTTCTCCGGCCCTCCGACGTGGCTCTGTCTTGCACAGGGGGATGCACGTTGCATCCCCAAGTCAGGAAAGGGGAGGACTCACTTGTCGACCGCCACAACTGAAGTGAGCACACGCGCCCGATCCGTAAGGCCAACGCAGCTGCGTCCTTCGGTGACCTGGAAAGCCTTCATTGAATCACTTGGATGCAGAGATGTTCGCTGTCGCAGAATGGGGATGTAGAGGGTGACATACACCTTGGGCTACAGCTGGATGTGGGATTGTCTGTGCATCCGCGTCCCGTGACGAAGTAGACAAGGAAGCTGGGGAGAGAGAAGGTCGGGGGTGGCCGTGAGACCATTCTTCTGTGGGTAGGGGGAGAGAGATTTTTTGGATTGATCCAGGGAACAAAAATTTAAAAAAAAAAAAACAAAAAAGAAGATCGACGTGCAGAAGTTTTAAGAAAGTAGATTGTGATTGAAAGTCAGGAAGGTTTTAAAATTCTTGTCTTTCTCTGCCTGCTTCTGCAAGGCTGCCCTGCAAACCCACGCTCGGATCGCACCGAGCTCCCATGTCCTGGGCGTCTTCGTCCATGGGCGTCTCCGCAGGCTCCTCCTCCTCCGTCTGAGGGGACGCTGGAGCATCCTCCGCAGGTCTCTCTGCAGCCCTGGTCACCCGTGTTCCTCAGTTACCCCTTCCGTGCTCCCTGCACAGAGCACTCGTCAGGGCAGATGTCCCGAGGAGGCGCCCGGCCATGCCCACGCCCCCGCGCCGGCTCTCCAGCCCTTCCCCATCGGGTCGAGGAGAAAGAGCCCAGTCCCGTCCGTCGCTCCTGCTCCGAGCGGTAGCACCCGGGCTCCGCGCTCCCTCATTCCCCCAGCTCAATGGCTCCTTGCAAACTGAGTTCAAACTCGATGCCACTGGACTCGCTCCGCCTCCCGCCCGAAACCCCTTCCTGCCAGGTGGCTGCTTCCCGGCACCCACATCTTGGCTAAAAGGCCCCCTCCTCTCAGGGGTCTTGCCGCCGTCCATTTCTACAAGCCCCGCATCCCGTGCTCACGAGGGACGCCCAGCGTGGCCACCTCACACCACCGTGTGAAGCGAGTGCTTTCGGGTGCCAGGCCGCTTCTTGCACAGATTGAGAGAGGGACGGAGGTGTCCTCATCTGTGTGTCCACCTGAAATCTGGCATCTGCTTGACGTCGCCAGGCAGTGGGAGGGGAAAGGCGGAGGTGTACCTGCTTCCTGCGAGTTTTAAGGACAAAAGACACATGTCACCTCGGCTCACACCTCGTGGACGGGAAGTAGACCCAAACGCGGGGTGCGGGCTGGGGGGAGTGGAAAGCCATTTGGTGACTGAACTCCCAGCAGCACAGAGCCATGTCGACCGCTCAGGACGTCGTGAGCGTGGGTGTGCGTGTGTCCGCGTGCACGTCCGTGTCCGTGTACATGTGTCTCCGTGGGCACACGAGTGTTGCCTTCCTCACGCGTGCCCTTTCGAGGTGTCGGCTCTGATAGCCGCACCGTAAACTGTTGAGGGAGGCAAAGTAAAGAGGTTTGCAGTAGAGCAAGCCGCAGAGGATGGGGGTTTGAACGGTGCGTGCTCAGTGGGTGTGCAAAGAGGCAAGCAGGTGTGAAGAAAACCGTCCAAAACAATAGTGTCGTAGGTTCCGCATTGGGAGAGACTGACGGATTCTAAACGCCAAGGCACGAGAGGTCTAGGTCGGAGGGGGGAGGAACCCCGAATTGGTTGTGCAGACGCCAGTTCAAGGAGCCTTCGTCACTTCGAAACAGACAGGGAAGTCGGTGTGGAGCTGCTAGGCGTGCTCCGAGGCCGCTTGAGCACCTGTGGGAGTGACCGTGGGCCGATGCGTGGTCGTCGGAATCCGACACGCGGGTGAGGTGTCCTCCCAGGGGACGGATCACAAAGGAGACGTGCCCGAGCTCAGGGGCGCGCGTCCCCGAAGAGCTGAGCGGGGGAGGGGAGAACAGGTGGGACGGAGCCACGGACAGACGAACAGGACGAAATGCCTGAGCCGTCGATGTCCAGGGTGTGACTGCAGGAAAAGCAGACGCTGCCAGAAACAGTAAACCGTAGAAAGAGAAATATATATCGTACCTACGCGTGATCCGTGCCAGAAGTTGGTCCTTTAGCCGGGAGAGATTTTCACGGGTCGCGATTGCTTTATATGAGATTCTCTCGTCCCTCATGAAAGGTGACGCCTGTAATGGGCGTGAAGAGCATCTTTAGCTTAGAGAATATGCTGCAGAGAAGCACTCATGCTTCGCTGTCCGGCACGTAGAAAGCTCGCAGTGCGCTAAACCGATCTGCGGCCAGACGTGAAGTCGCACAGGCGAGGCGTCACATCCCTAGTGACAGGCGCCGGAGCGGGGCTGACGCACGTCCCGTGGCCACGTGCAAGGCGCCCGTCCCCCGGTTCGCTGACCCGCAGCACGTGCGTTTGCTTCTCTATTTCAGGGCTTCTGAAGTGTAAGAAGGACAAAGCCTACGAAGGCGGCCAGCTCTGCCCCACGTGCGCCAGTCCCCGGAGGCTGCAGAAGCACGAGATTCACACGCTGGAGGACGTCCCCTGTGTGAAGCCTTCCATCACGTCCCCTCTGAGACACAACGGCAGCAGTGGCCTCGAGGACGAGCAGGGACCGGACGATGACGGCGGTGCCTGGCCCCCTCTGGAGCACTTCCAAGTCCCCGCGTGGCACGTGTCCCTGAACATGACTGACGAGCACGGAAACACGGTCAGCCTGGCCTGCGGCATCCAGAAGCCGACACAGCTTTCCCAGATTCGCCTGAACCACACGGAATCTCAAGACATCGACCTGAACGCCACCATCGGCCTGGACTTCGAGTGTCCCATGACCCGGGAGAACTATGAGAAGCTGTGGAAACTGATCGCCTATTACAGCGAGGTCCCCGTGCGGCTGCAGCGGGAAGCCGCGCTCGGCCACGAGCCCGCACTCGGCCACCGGTACAGGCAGCACGCCGACGCCGACACGCTGTACTACACGGGCGTCCGGGCCCAGGTCCTGGCCGAACCGCAGTGGGTCGCGCAGCCGTCCATACAGCTACAGCTGGACCGGCGGCGCAGCACGGCCAGGAAGGTGTGGCTGACCTACTCGGCGCAGCTCGCGTGGACCACGTCCGGAGCGGACGCGGGGCGGGCCCGCCGCCGGAGCTGGGTGATGGTCGAGCCCGGCTCGACGGCCGGGCAGCGGGCGCTCGCCATGCTGGACGGGGCTCCGTGCCAGCTGAGCTGCAACGTGAAGGCTTCCGAGAGTCCGGCCATCTCCTGGGTGCTGCCCGACGGCTCGGTGCTCACGGCGCCCACCGAAGACCACGGCGGCCGGTTCTCCATCCTCACCAGCGGCTGGCTGAAGATCACGTCGATGCGGCGGTCGGACTCCGGTCTGTACCAGTGCGTGGCTCAGGTGAGGGATGAAACGGACCGAATAGTGTACAGGGTCCTCGTGCAGCCGCCTGTCACTCAGCCCCCGGATGGACAGACGGTGACGATTCAGCGGGACGCAGGGGAGGCGCTCACGCTGCCTTGCGATGCGCTGGCCACCCCCGAAGCCCAGGTGTCCTGGATTCTTCCCAACGGAAAGATGATCAGTGACTCGGCTAACTCATCGCACGCGTACGTGTTGGCCAACGGGACGCTCTCCATCCCCAAGGTCCAGCCCAGCGACGGCGGTTACTACAGGTGTGTGGCCGTCAACCCGCTCGGCGCGGATCACTTCGCCGTGGCGGTCTCCGTGAGGAAGAAAGGCCCTGGACGGTCGTCAGCGAAGAGAGGCCGACGTCCGGGCGGTAAGACCGCGTCCAGGCCGCGGGACGTGGTGGAGGACGAAGGCGGATCCGCAGATGATGCCATCTCCGCCAGCCGTCTGCACCCGAAGGACCAGGAGACCTTTGTCACGACGAAGGAGGAAGCCACCGCCGGGGGTCAGAAAGCCAAGAAAGGCAGACGAAAACTGAAGGGCTGGAAGACCCCCGTGAAGGAGGCGGACACGGGCGTCGCAGAGGGTCGCAGAGTGTTCGAGTCCCGACGGAAAATAAACATGGCTAACAAGCAGATCACTCCGGAGCGCTGGGCAGATATCTTAGCCAGAGTGCGTGGGAAGACTCTCCCGAGGGCCACGGGAGGGCCCGACGTCGTGGTGGCGGCCACCACGCCTCCCTCGCTGGGTCCGGGCGCGACCCCCGTCTTGCCAGCCGTCCCTCCTCCGTTGGTGACACCGGCCCAGACCACAGCCAGCGCCGAAGAGTCGTCCGCAGACGCGTCTCTGTTTGGAGAGGAAGAACAAGGTTTCAGCCCTGTTCCCACGACCAGGGGGGGACCAGGGCGCGGCCGTGACCGAGTGATTCTCGCCGGAGCCAAGGGGACACGCAGGGACCCGGAAGTCTTCATCGACGATGTGTTTCCTGAGAAGGACGAGGATGCCACTTGGGCTAACGTTGACTCCCTGTGGGCTCCGGCCACCACGCGGGTGTCTGTCCCTTATGAATCCTACTCCGCGCTGAGCACCGCGGTCACGGCCTACGAAGGGCCCACCAGGGCAAATGCGGGCGCAGAAGCCTGGTCGCCTACAGACGCCACATCCCCGCCAGCGCCTGTGTCACGAGAGGAGGCGTCTCCTTTGGACCTCAGCTCTTTAGCTGAGTCTGAGGCTGTGCCTCCCGTTCACGCAGAATCACAGCTTAAGTCACAACCGGATGAACACGAGACGAAAGGACCATCCCCCAGACACTTGACTCCGATCCTCACCTTGTCGGCCGTGGACTCCGGGACACCTGACCCAGTGGAAGAGGTCTCTCTGGGGG
The DNA here is from genome assembly GCF_902729225.1 of Pteropus medius. Taxonomy (NCBI): domain Eukaryota; kingdom Metazoa; phylum Chordata; class Mammalia; order Chiroptera; family Pteropodidae; genus Pteropus; species Pteropus medius. The sequence goes on from NW_024347015.1 coordinate 10,980, forward strand.
ATTGGCAGGTCCCAGCGGAAACACATCTACAGGAACAAACAGACAACCTGTGGCTTGAGGAAAACGGTTTCAGGACTCAGGACAATGCACAGAGGATGAAGGGCACAGAGGACAACTCTCTGGGTGTGCGCGAAGGAGGCGAGCCAGGCGCAGACGCCGCTCGCTCCAGAAGTCCCGACACGGAGAGGCCGGGCGTCGCATCCACCACCTCCACCGACTCTTCAGGGGGAGTGAAGAACACCATGCTCGGTCCCCAGGACAGCGTGCTGCATCCTCCGGTTGAGAAAGACACCGCCACCGTGGTCGTGACGGTGCCAACCGAGAAGTGGCCCTCGCCGTCACCGCCGACCACGCAGGCGCCTCGAAAGAGACCCAACGGGAGGAGGAAGTTACGGCCCCACAAGTCCCGACATCAGGATCCGCAGACGCCACCCGCAACTTCTGCCCCAGCGGACACGGCTCCTGCTCGGCCAACTCCAGCTCGGGACGTGATGGTCACAGACAAAGCGGAGAGCTCGCCGTCTCACACGTCCAGGCTCGAAAGCACAGCTGGCCCCCGCCGACGGCTGGACGTGGACAAGCACGCGGGAGCGAGTGGCGGGGGGACACCGCGTCGGAAGCCCGGGAAGAGGCCGCACCGGCACCGGCACCGGCACGGCGGGCTGGCCACGGCGCCTGCGTCCACGCCCGGCCCCGCCACAGACGGCACGGCGCCCACTGCAGAAGCGAGTCTCCCATCCACGACCCTTCCCCTGAGGACACGGGAGCCACACCACATAAGCAGGGTGGAAGGCTACGTGACGACGAGCTCAGAGACACATTTATCTCAGGGGACACTGCAAGGGACACTGGCAGTCACAGCCGCACCAATCTCACGCCCAAAGGACATTGAGAACGATGGTGGCACAAACACCGATGATAAAAGAGTGCGTGTGGCCCCTGATGCCGACTCGGTCATTAATGTCCCGTCACCTTCCGGCTCCGGGGCGTCCACTGTGGGAGCGTTTACGGAAGAATCTGGCTTTCTGGGAAACAAAAGCTGGGGGACCCCGAGGGCAGCCCAGCCCGGGGCGCTGCAGACAGACACGCGGGCTCCCGCCTCTCCGGAAACCGGCACCCGCCCGTCCGTGTTCACGGAGTTGGGCGACCTGGACCCCCCGTCCGAGGCCTCGCCTTCTGCTGCAGCGTCTGCGCCGTTTCAACAGGAGGGACTCGCTGCCGCCACCGCCGCCTCGAGCGTGAATGTGGAGTCGTCTGCGAGTCAGGCAGGAACCGCCATCCGTCG
>NW_024347016.1:0-1092 GCF_902729225.1 Pteropus medius
TACTCCAGTCCTCCACCTCTGCAGGGCGACAGCTCCGGATGAGCGCGGCTTGTCGTGGCGCCTGCCCTGCGGTTGTGCCTGTGGTCTTCCTGACAGGTGTCCTGGGCAGCCAACAGCTGCAACACCTGGAGCTGTGCCAAGGTGACTTCCTCCCCCAAATGCCCCAACACCTGGTGTCTGGACTTGTGCCAGCTGACAGGCAGCTGGTCCGGTCTGGGGAAAGGAACACTCCGCCGAGTTGGGGGTGGGGCTGAGGTGCCAAACAGCCCTGGGCAGAGGAGCAGCTCAGAGGGCAGCCCCGGGCTGGGCCTTGGCATGCGCAGCCACAAAGGAAAGCTTCATCTCTCAGGCCCTGTGCCCCGCACCCTGGGGACCCGAGGCAGCCCCTCGCCTGTCAAATGGCTGTTACTTGGCGAGCGATCCAGGTTTTCTGACCTCGTCTGCCCATGGCATCGATGTCATAGCGTTTCATAGCGTTGGCATGTGGCAGCTCGTCAATAAATAGTAATCAATACATTCTTGCAGAGGGTTCCAGAGGTCTCTGCCTCCTACCCCTGACACCCTAGGAAGCAGGGGAGCGGGGGTGGGGTTAGTCCTGGGAACACAAGGGGAGAGACCTGGTCTGTGGGCTCTCCAGCCGGCCCACTGGGGCCTCGCCCCCCAGGAAGCCCCCTGCAGTGGTGGATGTCTGGGGCTTCTGCCCATTTCCTGGCCACAGCACCTTGGTGTCCCTGTGAGGGTTCCCCATCTGCCAGACACGGGCAGTGACGTACCCTCCTCATTGAGATGAGGCGAGAGTCAAACAAGATGTCACAGGTCTCAAATGTGTCAGCTATTTCTGTCGTCACCGCTACTAGCATCTGACCAGTTGACCTCTTCCTGACAGCTAGGGACACAGGCCGACGGAGGAACGGCTTGGGCTGGAGACGGAGTCTCCATCTTTCAGGGCGGCCGGCCATGCCGGCCCACGGCCCTGGGCAGGGCCTTCTGGGTCCAGGGCACCTCGCTGGGCGCCCGCGTGCCCATTACTCCCACGACGCCACGTCCAGGTGCGCCCTGGCACCTGAGACAGCGAGTCTGACCTCCGGGTGG
>NW_024347017.1:0-520 GCF_902729225.1 Pteropus medius
AAAAAAAAAAAAAATGAATGAATAAAGAAGAATTATTAGTCCACTTAGACTACTTTCGAAACTTTCAGGCTTCATACTAACTTTTCAGTTATTCTCACAAACTGGTTCCAAGTGGGAGAAAACACTATAATAGTTATATTAAACTAGGTTCCTATTGCCACTGAAATTCAGCGAGTCTGACTAGAAAAACGAACAGCAACAAATCACTTTGGTCAGGTGTCCAAGAATGAGCGTCAGAGTTACTTAGTTAATATCAAAGTCACAGAACCATAAACAGTACATTGGTTGACAAATATTTTATACAAAAAGAATTTAAAATTTTTTAATTACAATGTATAATTTATGAAGTTATAATTTCTTCATTCTGACCAAGCTAGAAGGAGCAGCACCTATGGACTCAAATCACAGCAGGTATCCCAGCAGCACCTATGGACTCAAATCACAGCAGGTATCCCAACATTCAGCGGGCCAGTGCAGAAGGATGGTAGTAACTAGTCATTTGCTAGCTCTCCTGCAGGGA
>NW_024347018.1:0-540 GCF_902729225.1 Pteropus medius
CATGCCTATCACTTAATTGTCAACTATGGTCCCTGTAGTACAGATTCAAACAGGCACATGATTATTAACATATTAACATAAATAGATTAATAATAAATTAGTAACTTAACCAAGAGTACAAACAAAATGACCTTCTGTCTCTGGGCTGGGCTGATTAACGTCACAGTGACACAGGTAAGAGTTCTCTCTGATTTTTTTCCTGAAGTCACCTAGGCTCTCAGACTCACCTAGATGGGGTGTCTTAGATGGAGGGCTCCATGTGGAAGTCTAAATTCCTACCTGGATGGTTGATGATGAAGACCGAAGCTCTGACCCCAGACAAGACAGCAAGAGGGACTGAAACATTAGTTCTGAGCCAGCTTAAGAGTCAAAAGCAACAACTGTGTCGTGTCCACCAATGCCGTACAAGCTAAGGGACTGCACAGAGGAGGTATTACCGCTCTCTCTACCTGCTCATTGGGGACATCTTCCTCCTGTTATCCGAACTTCTAAGCACATGGTTTCCCTCTGGCCCTCTGAAATAAACAGAAAGGAAATTTT
>NW_024347019.1:0-849 GCF_902729225.1 Pteropus medius
ACAACAGAAGCAGAGAAAGAGGTCCACGGGCGCCCCGGCTTCCAACAGGGCGGAGGGAGCCGCAAGCCCAGCATTGCAGGCGGCCTCCGGGTGTCGAAAAAGTTAAGGAAACGATTTTCCCCTGGTCTCCGGAAGGAACTCGGTCCGCAGACTCAGTGCAGACTTCTGCCCTTCACAAAGGTAAAAGGACAACTTTAGGTTCTTCTATGGCTACAGCAGCAACGGGCGACTAACACGCAGGTGGGGCTACGACGTTCCGTTCTGCACAGGTGTAGCCTAGCGGCGGCACGTTAATCCCCACGTGCAATGTTAACGCGAACACTGGGCAGGAGCCGACGGGATCCATTTGGAACCCGGCAGAAACGAATTCCGTCTTTCTACATCGGGGTGTGTCTATCAGACACCGTGAGGACGGGGCCTGCCACAGTCAGCACGAACCCTGCGAACAATACACTCGTGCTGCAAGAAGAACCAGCAGGAGGGAGAAACGGAAGTGGCGGTTACGAACTGCATAGAAAAAACTGAAAATAATGCAACCACCTGCAGGATACGATAAAATTTAAATTTATTATAAAAATAATAACGAAAATTACAATTTAAAACAACATATGTGCACTTTGAAGGAGGAAAACCGTATTTGAAAAAGTGGGGGAACTTTCTGTAGTGACAAGAATGTTCTATACCTTGTTAGACATGATGCTAACATTTTATATATATATATATATATACACATATATATATATACACGTATATCTATGCAAAGAAGCATCAACTGCACCCTCAATATCTATATATTTCAGTGTATGTAAATTACACTTCAATAGAAAAAAAGGAATAAATCTGAACAAA
>NW_024347020.1:0-1535 GCF_902729225.1 Pteropus medius
CCTCGAGGGCCGGAAATGGAAGCGCCGAGGACGACCAGTCAGGCGGCGAGGACAACCAATCAGGCGGCCAGGACAACCAATCAGGCGGCGAGGAGCCCTCCCACCCTCCGCGACAGCCAACCAGGAGCGCTCCGCCCCGCGCCCGAGCCCGCCCCGAGCCCTAGGCTCCGCCTGCGCCCGGCTCCGCCCCCGAGCCCTAGGCTCCGCCCCGCGCCCGGCCCGCTTCCGCTGCGGCCCGCCGGGTCGCACGGCTTAGCACTCAGGTAGGCTGTCACATGCTCAGAATGCCCAGGTCTCCGTGCTTTCCCCCCAGGTGCTGCAGCGGTGGACGGAATGGCCTCCGCGGGGGCGGCAGCGACGGAGCCCGAAAATCACAGGTAAATCGGCCGGGTCGGCTGGTCGGGTTTCCTGTCGTTTCTTTACAAGGCCTGACACCTGTGGTGACACCGTTGATTGTCATGACAGCGGCAGAGGCTGGGCTCAGCCCTCAGTACGTGTCCCCTCGGGAGCCTGGGCGCCGCCGGGTGCTCTGACCCATGCCCGGTGGGGGCCCCCGAACACGCGGCCAGCCCTGAAGCGCGGCCCCCGCTTCTCTCCAGCTCCTTGGTCCCGAATCCGAACGCCGTCTGGTTTCTTTGCGGTTTCTTGTAATTTTAGTTTACGATTCTCACGGCGCCTCTTAGATTTATCCGCACATTGCTGGAGACACAAACATCTTACCTCAATCCTGATTCCTATATGGACTCTGAATCCTAAGTTTTCTAGCTTCTTCGACTCACATTTGTCCGCGGCCTGGGCCGGAGTTACCTGGGAGAGCCCATCCTGCTACGTGGCCTCCTGTCCCCGTGACCTCTGACCTTGACAATGCCCGGGCTTGTGCCTGACCCCCTGGGAGCCCTTGCTTGGGACGTTTCTCAGGAACTCTTCTGTGACTGAGAGGCCCCTCTGGAGGCTCTCACGCGGTGGTCACATGTCCAAGTGGCCATTCCACAGGGACACCTGCCCCACCTCCTTCCTTCTACGTAGGTTCTGAGGTCCGTTTCCACGTTCCAGGCTGCCCGTGGGTGTTACCCGCCCAGACGACTTTTCAATTGAACTAGTAACCCTGATACTTTCGGTCCTTGACAAGCAAAAGTGCCCTGTCCTCATTTCCGAGGCCCTCCCCGAAGGCTGAGCCCCGCCAGGGCGGGTGGAGGGAAATGGTTGAAACGAAGCTGCAGAAGGGACAGTCGGGCACCAAGTGCCATGAATGTGACTCCGCCCTGCGAGTCACCCCTTCCCTCCGCGTAAGAATTATTCACCCTCTCAAAAGTTTTATTGTCAATGACTGACTTGTCACAGGCCACCTGCCGGGAGGCCCGAGCGTGGTGTCAGGGCCTCTAAGTGCAGCCTCCGATTAAAGACACAGGAGTCTGCTGGAACCGAGCTTCCGCGCGAGTGGCGAGCATTACATGGACTATTGTGTACCTGCTATTAATAGCATCTGCCACAAAGTCGAAAGCTTTCATCTGGCTAATCTTTGTGTTCCCTACGCC
>NW_024347021.1:0-982 GCF_902729225.1 Pteropus medius
CCCCGTCCCGCCCGCGAGCACAGCTGCAACTGCAACTCGCAGCCCCCGGCGCCCGTGAAGATCGCGGTGGCGGGCGCGCAGCACTACCTCAGCGCCGTGCTGCGGCTGTTCGTGGAGCAGCTGTCCCACAAGACCCCCGACTGGCTGGGCTACATGCGCTTCCTGGTCATCCCGCTGGGTGAGCGCCCCAGTGAGGCCGGGGTCGTCCCCAGGGGCCCCAGGGGGGAGGACGAGGCCCCGCCCCTGGAGCGCCACCGGGGCCCTGCACGTGCCGGCCGGCGCCAGCGCGGGTGGTTGGCTGCGCACCCGTCGGGCGGCCAGATGCCCCTGTCGCTGAGCTGCGCTCGGCCTCTGGTCTGCACGGTTTGTTTTGCTGCCAGCACATGACCCCCCCCCGCCGCAGGACCCCTTGCCGCCTGGTCTGCCCTGCTCGGGCCGGTGCGGGTGGCAGGGGGGGCCGCACCTGACGCCGCCGCCCCCTGCAGGCTCGCACCCGGTGGCCAGGTACCTGGGCTCCGTGGACTACCGCTACAACAACTTCTTCCAGGACCTGGCCTGGCGGGACCTGTTCAACAAGCTGGAGGCCCAGAGCACCGGTGAGGCCCGGCATGGCACCGCGCCCGCCAGGGGAGGGGCGGGCATCTTCCAAAGCGTGGCCCCGGCCACCCATGCCTCTCTCGCAGCTGCGTCTGAGAGCCTGGGGCACGGGCCCCAGACAGGGCCGGGTCGGCCCGGGCAGCACACGTCCCCCTGCCCACCACGAGCCATGCAGCCCGTCGGTGTCCGGGGTCTGGGCTGCAGGAGGCAGGGTTGAGGCCCGGGGTGGGGGGTGCTGCCAGCATTGGGGAAGGTCTGGCTGCCCTTGCCTGGGACCCTGTGAAGGTGTCGGGCACAGGAACCCATTGGCTGCCCCAAAGAGAGCCACTGCTGCGGGGCGGCCTCAAGGAAGCGGACGTGTAGCAGGGCCTAGCCCCCCTCACAG
>NW_024347022.1:0-434 GCF_902729225.1 Pteropus medius
TCCCTCCAAGGGCCTCTTGGGTGCCCCAGGAGACATCCCTGATTGCTTCTTCTTCCTCCACATTTCTCCAATCAGCCTCTGTTCCCTAAGTTCTACCTTCTGTTGAAAACACTTTTTGCATGCGCCCCACTTACTCCACCCCAATGGCCACTGCCCATCCAGGCCACCAAGGGCTCCCAGCCGGTTGCTCTCCCAGCCTCCACCTCACCCCCCTACCCATCTATTCTCCACTCAAATGACTTAACAAGTCACCTCCTTGCTCAAAAACTTTCAGTGGCTCCCCACTGCCTGAGAAATGGTGCTCATGCAAACTCCTCCGCCAGTCCAGCGCTCCACAATCTGGCTGGCCTTGGGGGTCTTCTTTGGCCTTCTCTCCCATTTCCCCATCATCCCCATCCACTCTTGAGGGCTACTCACTTTGGACCACCTCTTGC
>NW_024347023.1:0-785 GCF_902729225.1 Pteropus medius
AATGATTGAGACTTACTTTCTCAGTTTTGTCTTTGGTGATGGTCAGTTGAATAGTCATGGTAAAGAATCCAAACCCAAGTTTTCATCTTAAGCCAATTATTTAATTCTGGCTCAAGGAATAGCATAATGATTTTCCCAAATGTAGTAAAATAAAATATACACATTTGACTTTCTTGAAAAACTCAAAGAATAAGAAAACACATACTCCTCAGGGTTTAATTTTGTTTATCACTAGATTAACGTGTGTATATGTGAGCTGTGAAGATCAAATACTAGGACAAGTTTTTTTTTGATGGCTTAAGTACATTTTATTGGTTTTCTATAACTAGAGTTTTAATAAATAGACCAGAGCTTATATATATACATATATAAATGAGTGTTATATATTTTGAAATGAATGATCTTGGCTCTAAACTTATTTTATCCATTTTGCAATTCCTCAGTTTTATTTTCGAATTTTCATCAGTGCCAGTTTATGAACCAAATAAAAAAACTGATCTCATTACTTTATTGTCATACCTCATATATAAGATGCAAAGCAATATGCCTTAGTAATAGAGATTATAAATAAATTGAGATTCCTATCTCATATATTGCCTAGTGCTTGGTTTAGCCTGTTTTGAGATGCAAACACATTTTATTTTCATCTCATCTCATAAGAAAAGCAATATGTTTAAAACAAAGAATTCACTGATTGCCGCAGTTCCTTACTCTTGAGTCCATTACTCTCTTCACTAGAATTTAATACCAAGCCCTTTACCAACTATTACAAAAAAAAAAAAAAA
>NW_024347024.1:0-843 GCF_902729225.1 Pteropus medius
CTTATGGCCTCTTACTGGGTCATAGTAACTTAGAGATATGCTCAATTCCACAGCTGGCTGTCTCATTAAAAGAGATTTCCTAGACTGACAGAAAATAATAACTTTCTGGAACCACTGAGCCATGCAGACTATATGATGAGTTGAAATAAAATGTACCATTCTAAGAAGGAATAGCTAATAATTACTGAATGATTATTCACAAACGAATGATAGAATATTAGAGCAAGAGAGCCTTTATGATGGATCATGGATCCGACAAATATTTGAACTTGCATCGCGTACCATGCATTATTCTGTGCACAGGGGACATAGAAATGAAAGAGATAGGTAGGTAATTTGCCCTCACGGAGTTTACATTCTCGGAGGAGAGACAGACAGTTAAAAAGTAAATAAATGGACAAGATAAATGTGGATGATTATAAGTGCTGTGATGGAAACAGAATCACTGTGAGGGGCGCGAGAGCTTTACATCGGGTGATCTGGGGAAGCCTCCATGCTGAATATCGTCTGTTCTCCCTACAGATCCACTGCCCACCCTTCCCCATTCACTCTGTGCCCTGGAGGCTGAGCTCCACTCGGTTCCTATGATCCTGCAAATGCGATGCAGTGTCTGGGGCAGACAGGGATGCACCAGGAAAGTGCTGGCAAACCCCGACAGGAGGGTCCCTGTGCAGACCTATAGTGCTGGCGAGCGAGGCTGCCCACGTGGACATTCCCATAGGGACCAGCCAGTCAGCTGGTAGCAGAATATGAGGATATTCATATCCTATAAAACAACCCCCAGAGGGTGTCCGTACTGGAGGAGGCTATTGACAATCAGATAAACAAGATTATCTGCCCCGT
>NW_024347025.1:0-1042 GCF_902729225.1 Pteropus medius
AGGTCTTCTGATAGCAATTTTATCTTTAGCTTTCTGGTAGCTCGGTGTTTCCATTGCTTCCTTGTCCTTCTGTTTCTGTTTTCTTTATTTTGGTTGGCTTTTGTGGGTTTTCCCCCCAGTTTTTCTTGTTTTATGTCTCATGCTTCAGTTCTGAATCTTTGCAGTGTGGTTCGGTTCTTTTGGATGAATATGTAAAGGATAGTTGTATATATACATTTATAATATATATACATACATGTATAATATATATATAATTATATAGTTGTATATAGTTATATATTATATATACATATATTTATTTTATATATAACACATATATATGTATATATATACACACACACACACACATACACACACAGTCATCCATTTTCTTCTGCACGTACCTTACCTCTTATTCCCCTTTGAGAATTTAAATCCTCCCTTTTTCAGTCATTATTTTCTCAATTAGTCACTGTGTACGCTGAAAGTTCGTTGTTATATTGCTATAGCAATTCTCTACTTATTGTTTAAGCTTCTAATGCCCTTTTCTTAAAAAGAGTTGCATTCCTGTTTCTATTTGCCTGATGGTCACCTTACTCCTAATTATGTATTTTGTTGTCATTTTGTTTAGATGAGTTGACCCCTTTCAGTATTTCCTATAGTGCAGGCCTCATAGTGGAGAATTCCCTCAATTTTTGTATGCCTGGAAAAGTCTTTATTTCTTCTTCATATCTAAAGGAGAGCTTAGAAAGATACATTAGTCTTGGCTGGTAGTGCCTTTTACTTATTATTTTAAATATTTTATTCCACTCCTTTCTGGCTTGTAAGATTTGTGCTGAGAATTCTGACGATAATCTAATGGGTTTCCCTTTATAATTTACCATTTTCTTCTCCCTGGCTGCCCTGAGAATTATGTCTTTGTCATCGATTTTTGATAATTTTAATACAATGTGTCTTGGTGAAGGCTTTTTTGGTGTTCTGTTGACTTCTTGAATTCCAAGGTCAAGATCATTCCTTAGATTTGGTAAATTCTTGTCCCCTATTTGTCTGAAAATGTTTCTAG
>NW_024347026.1:0-668 GCF_902729225.1 Pteropus medius
TTAACTGTGAAAAGGGAGAAGACCTTCCACTAGGGTGTTGCGCCTGCTGATGACAAAGTCAACACGGAGAGTAACATAGAGGGCAGAGCCATAGACCAAAAGCTCTTATAAGAGTTCGATGGAGCCATCCCCTTGTTAAAGAGTAAGAAAGTGAATATATGATAAAATATTAGAAGAAAAAAGCATCCACAGGACTATATTTGAGGGATGCTCTCAGCATTTACAAATGTGGAAATATAGAATCATCTACAAATAACAATAAAGGTCTTAATTAAACAAAACAGCACCTCAGAGCAGAATAATATGCTGCACAGAGAAAATGATCAGGAGAATAGGTAAATACAGAGAGATGTAAATTTTGATTAGACCACACTATCCTTAATATACTGCTAAGAATTCTTTTCAACTCCTTAGTTTAGTTTCTTCCTCTTGTCTCCACCCTTTTGGTCCCTTCCCTCTCATCTTCTTTTCTCTTTCTATTTTTCCATCAACCTAACTATACAACCTGTTACCTATACAAATATCTATCTATCTATCTATCTATCTGTCTGTCTGTCTGTCTGTCTGTCCGTCCGTCCGTCCGTCCGTCCGTCCATCCATCCATCCATCCATCCATCCATCCATCTATCCAAAGTTAATGACACCCACCCTTGCATAAGTTAACCACA